>NC_053203.1:6969696-7272727 GCF_905163445.1 Pararge aegeria
TGACGATGCAGTATAAGATGGTAGAGGGCGTATGCCAATGGTCAAGAAATAAAGGAAGCAGATATACTTTATTACACCAAAGGAACATGTATGTCAATATCCCTTAACAAAAATACCAGTAGAGATTAACTACTATCGCTCAAAGCAGTATTATTTGAGACGGACAGTTTTATATGTAAAAAATACCTTACAGAACCCAAAACAAAGATTCCATTAAAATAAAACTATGAATACTTAGGAATGTATTGCAACTGCCTAAGTACGTACTTATAATTTAACACGTTATTTGTCTTATACAACACATGTGGAGCTGACATTGGAACGTTCAATGAGCTGATGACGATGATGATGATACATAGGAAAAGCGTTGACGGTCTAGTAACGGATATAGGTTGGAACACGTGGACATTTACTCTACTTGCTACTTCAGTTTCCATTATGGATGGCATCAGTGCGTATATACCTACCTACTTACTCGTAGAATGGGTAACTTGCGTAAATTGGGTCATTGGGATCGATCGAATCATGCAATGAGATACGGAATGATTAGGGTTGTCAAAAGCGAACAGTTTTTTTCAGTTGTTGGAACTTAAACAGCGCAAAACATTGGTTACGCTCGTAAGGTGCTCGACCAAGATACCACCTCAGATACCAATAACAGCAATCAATAATGTACTATACATAGTATCAGTAATTTTTTTACTGGCTTTTACAATAATAATATAATTAAGCTGAGTCTCCTTATGTATTTATTTATTTGAAAAAATATCACTTCAAACCGTGGGGCACACGAACCCATATAATATTTATTAATTTAAGTAAAAAGTATTGATATTGTTAAATAATAATTAAATAAAAAAATACCGAGCAAAAAAAAGAGAAATAATAATTATCTGGTTTCGAACCGGGGTCTTATTGTTTGTTTTATAAAGAGTTTAAAGTTTTTCACTGCCTCAAAACACGGATAATAAGACGTTTTAATGGCTATATCGATTTATCGCCCCCTAATACTAATAATACTAATACTAATATACTTTTTTTGGTGGGTAGGCGCATAAGTGTTGTGACATATTAAAACCTAGCTCTTGTTTTATTTGTTTAATAATAGTAAAAATCTTAAATATACTATTACAAATGTACCTGTAAGAACTTAAGAACCACCAGCATTGACTCCAGTAATTGTTTTATAACACTCTTCTCAATTTAAACTTTTGCCACATCATTGCCTTTCTGTCACTGACTACACATAAACCTACTTTAAATTGCACAATTAAACCATGGAATTACTGAAGAAGTCAGTGGAGGAGCTAGCTGTAACTTTCACTGCAAGGATGGATGAGTTCCAGAGGGAAGTCAGGACATCTATCCCCGCGGCAAGTCCTTCCTCCAATATTAATTCGCAGTTTAGTGTGTTCCGGTCATTTGTAATGACAGCTTTGGAAAATCTACAGCTTCAACTCCAACTACTCTGTAGACAGCAGGAAGCAATGGAGGTTAGGTCCAGGCGTAAAATGCTTCTTGTACATGGGATGCCTGAAGTCCGCAATGAGGATCCAGCGCAGAGGATTGTCCAATTACTGTCTGAGCGGCTTGATATGCCTGATGCTACTGGGAGTTCCATAAGCCGGTGTCATCGATTGGGTCGCCCTGTTAGTGACAAGCCTCGGGCAATACTTGTGAAGTTTAAGGACCATGGCCTACGGGATAAAGTGTGGTTTGCCAAAACCAGTCTTAAAGGCAGTGGTATTACTCTGTCTGAGTTTTTGACTAAAGGTCGACATGAGGCATTTGTTGAGGCTAGGAAGCGATTTGGGGTGACTCGGTGTTGGACAAGGGACGGCTGTGTTGTGGTGCTTGGTGCGGACGGAACCCGGCACCGGTTGGTATCCGTGGCTGAGGTAAGCGCTATTCCTGCCCCCGTTGGCGGTGCAGCTGGAACCTCTGTGACGGCGTCTACTGCGGCAACGGGGCCAACTCTGCCTATGCCGACCTCCGCAGCAACCCCGAAGCCCCATGTAACAGTTAGAGCCCGAAAGCCTATTAGGAAATAACTCTGTTAAAGTTTTCTGTTAATTTCACTTGTGTCGCACTTAGTTTGTTATTTCGCCGTCTTCATATATGTTTATAACAGCTTTATATTTCTATTTGTATACAGTACTTGCGCTTGCTAATACTTAAGCAGGTAGTTTTTCAGTAAGGTTATTTAATTTAGTTCTGTCGGATTTATCTGACAGACAAATGACAATTGGTATCTGACGCGTCACTTACTTTATTGACTATGTTATGTGTTCTGTCAATTGGAATTTAAATTGTTTGGTTTTTGTAAATCTGTAAAAGTTATTGAGAATGCAAAAATAAATAAATCCAAAGACAGCGCTCTTTGCTTTTATTTATTTATTTATTTTTATTTTATTATTATTATATTTCTATTTTTAGCGTTGTGTTTCTGTCCTCTTTGTAATCGACCTAGCATATACGAGCGCTCCTACGATACATACGAGCGCTCCGTTGGATATTGTAGTCAAAGTGTGTGTGTGCGTCGTGTTTGCATTCTCATAGTATTGCTTAAGCTTCGTAATATATTTTGAGCCTTGTTTTTTTTTTTTTTTTTTTTAGCAAGGAATGTAAAAATTTGGTTATATCTTGTTGTAAACAATTATTTTACTTTTGTGTCTCAGTTCTTTTATTTGTTATTTTTTAAAGAAGCTGGTGGTTTGATGTTTGGGTACATTTTGCATATTTTATATTTTGGTACTTTTTTTTTTTTTTTTTTTTGTTTTTTTACTATTTATATAAGTATATATATAGGTAAGTTTATATTTATTATTGTATTATATAATTTAGTATATATATATTATTGTTATTATTCTTATTTTTACAAGGTATTTATCTCTTATTTATATGTCATCCTCAGATACTAATGCAGATAGTGATCTATTTCTGTCATTGTCCTCCGTTGATGAGTCACTAAGTGGTTCAAGTTTCCACAGTGCTACAGCAGCCTCATTTCCACTCAATGTCACTCTAAATTCCCATTTCTCTGACTGTGTGAAAAACTTTAATGTTATTCACATTAATGCCCAAAGCATTCCGGCTCATTATCTTGATTTGCTTGCGTCAATTGAGTCCCAAAATATTCATGCCGTTTTAATTTCGGAGTCCTGGTTGAAACCCTGTTTGCCTTCGACGTCATATTCATTGCCTGGGTTTCATCTGATTCGCAATGATCGCATGAGCAAGGGTGGTGGTGGTGTGGCGATCTATCTTAGATCTTATATTCCTTTTAAAATTATTAGTTCGTCATGCCAGCCGCCGCCTATTGATTCTGCTGAGCATCTTCTGGTAGAAATATCATTAGCCAAGACTAAAACCCTGTTAGGGGTTTTCTATAGCCCTTCTCTCTTAATAAATTATTTCTCTTCTTTCGAAGCTTTACTTGAATCATTTGTGCCGAATTATAGCCAGACTATTATAATGGGCGATTTTAATACTTGTCTGCTTAAAGGCGATAGTCGAGCTAGAAAATTTGTCTCCATTATCGAATCTAGTAATATGCATATTCTTCCTTTATCAGCTACTCACAAACTTCCGAACTGTTCTCCTTCTCTTCTTGACTTAATAATAGTCTCGTCTCCGGATCTTATTTCAAAGTATGGCCAGTGTTCTGCCGATGCTTTTTCTTATCATGACTTGATTTTTCTTTCATATAAACTACGTCCTCCTAAAATTAAACCTAAAACACTTCTGCGGCGTAATTTTGGTGGAATGGATATCGATCGATTGTGTGATGATGCTTGCAAAATAGACTGGTCAGTGGTTGAAAATGCACCATGCATTGAAGATAAGGTTGCTGTTTTTAACTCTTTTTTAACTCAACTTTATGATACTCATGCACCCATAAAGATAGTAAAGCTAAAACATTTGCCTGCTCCCTGGCTAACTGACGACCTGAAAAGTCTTATATTAAAGAAAAACGTTGCAAAGTCCAGACTCAAGGCAAAGCAATCTGATGAAAACCAGAGAAAGTATATTAAAATCAGGAATCGCTGCAATACATTGTGTAGAGATGCACAACGACGCCATATTCATACTTCAGTCGAGGACGGCGACTCATCCCGGGTCTGGAAATTTCTTGAAACTGTTGGAGTTGGTAAATCATCCCATAATTCATCCCCTTCTAGTGTTGATATTGAACATTTGAATCAATATTTCTCATCTCCTCTTAACTCTTTTAATAGTTCAGATAAAGCTAATACTCTTCATTCTCTTTCCGTAACTCCAACTCCCGCTTATCCTCCGTTCACTTTTAGTCAATTCTCTGAATGTGATGTTAAGAAGAGCATATTGTCAGTCTCTTCGAATGCAGTTGGTAGCGACGACGTTAGCCGTAATATGATTATTCCTCTCATAAGTATTATTTCGCCTATTATCACTCACATTTTAAATGAGTCCATCTCTTCTTGCAAGTTTCCTGAAGCTTGGAAGAGTGCGCATGTTGTTCCTCTCCCTAAAAAGGCTAATCCTACTAAGTTCTGCGATTTCCGTCCTATCTCTATCTTACCGTTTCTTTCTAAAGTCCTTGAAAAACTTACTTACCAACAACTAAACCTTTTCCTTAATAGGCAGTGCTTACTTAATCCTCTCCAATCTGGTTTCCGTTCCGGTCATAGTACGGCTACTGCTCTGATGAAAGTTACTGACGACATTCGTTGGGGCATGGATAATAAACAACTAACTGTGTTGACCTTGCTGGATTTTAGCAATGCTTTTAACACTGTAGATTTCGATGTACTGTTGGCTATTTTACGTTCTCTTAACATATCTCCATCTGTGATTGACTGGTTTCGTAGTTACCTTCAGGGACGTCGGCAGCGTATTCGCGTTGAAGAGACTTATTCATCTTGGTGTGATATCTCTGCCGGCGTGCCTCAAGGGGGCGTGTTGTCACCATTACTCTTTTCTGTTTTCATTAATTCTATTACTCAAAAACTCTCTTCTCTCTATCACATGTATGCGGATGATGTTCAAATTTATACTCAAACATCTCTTGAGAATCTTCCGACAGCCGTTTCAAGGATGAATAAAGATTTAAGTGTTATCCTGGAATGGAGTAGATCCTATGGCCTCACTGTAAATCCTAAAAAATCTCAGGTGATTATTATCGGTAGTCGGAACCTAATCTCAAGAGTTGACTGGTTTTCCTTGCCGCCCATAGAATTCAATAGCTTCATAGTTCCGTACTCTGACAGCGTTAGAAATCTGGGTGTAACTATGGATTCCACTCTAAGTTGGACTAATCACTTAAAGGAAGTCAGCAGGAAAACTTTTGCATCTCTTGGTTCTTTGCGTCGCCTTCAATTTTTCCTTCCGATTCCTACCAAGATTATGTTAGCACAGACTCTCCTTCTTCCTATTCTGGATTACGCTGACGCAAGCTTTGTTAACCTAACTGACGATCAGTTAAATAAACTTGAGAGACTTCAAAACATTAGCATTCGGTTCATATTTGGGTTACGTAAATATGACCATGTATCACAATTTCGCTCTCGTCTCAAGTGGTTACCTATTCGACTTCGCCGGAATTTGCACATTCTTTCTATTCTCTACTGTGTGTTGTTTTTTCCTTCTTCTCCACCTTATTTAAAGGAAAAATTTGAATTCGTTGGTCGCCCTGGTGAAGTTCTCCGTACTGCAAGGAAATTGATCTTAAGGGTGCCTTCACATAATTCATCTTTGTTCCACCGATCTTTCACTGTTCAGGCTGTTAAGCTTTGGAATGCCTTGCCTCTTGAAATCCGAGAGGCACAGTCTATTACCATTTTTAAAAAACTTGTCAAAGATCATTTTCTGTCTGCATCTGCGGATCTTTAACTTGCCTATTCCCTTCTGTTTTATTTGTGGTTTGACAATATTGTATATATTTATTTATTATTGATATTAATTATATAGGTTTATATTAATTATTATCACTATCTATATATTTTATTGTAAGTTTGTTATATGTACATATTATATTTGTCGCCTTTGGTTGCCTGGAAGAGATCGCTATGTAGCGATAAGGCCGCCAAATTGTATACCTTTTGTTAAATTTTTACTGTTAATTTGTTATGTTTATGTGGTGTACAATAAAAGTGTATTCATTCATTCATTCATTCATTCATTCATTCATTCATTCAATACTAAATTTCATAAAAATCGTTAAAGGCGTTTCCGAGATTCAGATTATATATATATATATATATATATACTAGCTGTTGCCCGCGACTTCGTCTACGTTTGATTTTGTTTTTAAAGTATTCAGTATCGCTAAGCCTTAAATGAGTACAGTAGTATATATATATATAACATGTGACTGTCAATTAATTATAGACAAAAAATTTGCAATAAAATAAAATTGCGACTTTACTTAAAGATCTAAGCTATCCTATCTCTTAAGTTGGACCAGACTGCTCACGGTGTGCCAATTTAATTTAAAATCGGTTCAGTAGTTTAGAGTCCATCGCGGACAAAGATCGTGACAGAAGATTTATAAATATTAAGATATATATATATATACTCGTTCGTTTAAAAGTATTCGTATAATTGACAACCCTACAAAAGGTTGTTGTACCGTTTGTATTCCAATTTACAACCGCCACCGACAGATCATTGGCTCACAAAGCTAAGGAACTCCGAAAAGCCAAATTTGTTTTCATAATCCCGCATTAAAAATATTCATCCATTATCGACCGACAGTAGGTACAAAGACCTTTACCGTAAGGGCCTTTACACGCTAGCGGTTCGCGGGATTGAACGCAGCGACATTAGCACCCCTTGTTTAGATTTTTTTTTTGAGATTTCGAGTAGCGAAACACTATGTTACAGTTTTAAGTTTTAAATTTCAAAAATCCCACGGTTACGGTTTTTTTTACCGTCTTCAGGACTCATTGCTGATGATGCTCAAAATTTTACCAGGATGTTTCGCTGTAAAGCCTGCATAGGTGCATAGGTGACCGAAGTTTTTTTGAAAAAAGTTAGCATTTTTATTCGTTAGCCGCCAAATTTCACCATATAGCGCAGTAGTTGAGCCGAACATAACTTAGAAAAAACAAACACAATTTCACATTCGATATATTAGTTTTGGTAGTTTTAAATTACATAAATTAATGAAATTATAAGGAATTAAATGCTTGGCTAAAAACTTTTATTTAAATGCTTGGCTTTGTTACCGTTGCTTATTTAGCCAAGCGCTCTGGCGTTTGTCGGAAAGATGCGTTTTGTAGATTCCGCTGGTAGTGAAATTTGTACCATTATTCAAAGCGGAGTGTCAACACGAGTCGCCGCTATAAAACCGCTCACATATCGCTAGTGCGTATGGACCCTTTGTTTTAAGTATTACTATCACGTCCGAGTGTGCGTTACCTTCCTTAAGATACCTTCAATGTAAGCGCTGGCCAAGAACTTGGCTTGTCATTAAAATAACGCTGCAGTTCAATAAGAATATCATTTGAAAGCTACTGTATATGACATCCCTTAAGGTTATTCATAACGGCGTCACCGTTTGATACATAACTCAATTCAACTCAATAGCCTATATAACAGTCCACTGCTGGACTAAAGGGTACCCTACTGGGGGGTTTGCCCATAGTATATGGTAGTAGTAGAATGGAGGACGCTGCTGCACTTTTTCCGTTATATTACCTTAGTCACTTCGTAAGAAACCCGCGGAAAGAGGATGGGTGTTGTTTTCACCGCCCCTTCTCTTCCCGTGACGGCAGATCAGATTACAGTAACTGTACAATATCTTTACAAATACATTTAAATGTATTATAATGACTAACTTTTTAAGGAATATAATGAACAATGAAAAAAATCAATTTCTATTATTATAACCGCAAAAGTGTATTCGTTTGTTTGATAAATTTATTTTACTCAACCATTGCACCATAGAATTTTTTTTTAAGCAAAACAGATTAGGACAAAATTTTCAATTCAGATGGCATGAAATTTTGATGGCATGGTGGCATGGCAGATGGACAAAATTTTGAATACATCCTGGAGGACACATAGAATACCCGACAGACCAGGTTCTGCGGAAATAAGTATATAGTCTTAAGCTTATACCTCGAATAGTTTATGAGAATATCATAGTTTAAGATTTTCCCGTATCAGGTCACCTACTCATAAAGGGAAAAATAATTAAAATCACCAAGTTCTCAACTAAGGGCGATATCGAGTGTCTTACAAACAAAAGAATAATACATTCGAATTGTGAACCTCCTACTTTTATGTTGGTCAATTATTAAAACCTGTCAGGTGCGTTACGTTAAGTAGATAAATACTTAACGATAGTATAAAGAATATAACGCAAATATACTGGCTCAAAGGAAGGTTAATCTGCAAGGTTCATAAAGTTCAAGAAGCTGTTCAAAGTTTCAAAGGTTAAGTATCAAGTCCTTAAAAACTGTAATCCGTATTGTAATTTGTAATACACTCATCTATTGAAAGGTCATCTTTTCGTTTCTTTTTTTATTCCACTTCGAGTTAGCCCTTGAATCTCGCCTGTTGTTAAGTGATGTCGCAGTCTAGGATGGTAACGGGCTAACATGTTAGGGTTATAACAGATATTATATCAAACCCAAAAGGTTCGGTTTTTACGCGACATCGTACCGAAACGCTGAATCGAGAGCTCATAGTCTTTATAAAAAAAAATATATATTTGAAAATTTGCTGTTGTCCGCGTTTACTACGGTTTTTTAAAAACCCCGTAGGAACCTTTTGTTTTACCGGGATGAAAAGTAGCCTATGCTTATATCACTATATACTAACTCTATATATACTAAAATACCAATAATAAAGTCGATTAAAAAGGACGGACATACAAACACACTTTTTTTTTTTTATCAGTTAGGGTAAACGCTTGACCTGTTAATTGTAACAACAGTATAATTTTTACTTTTAGTCACTAGAGGTACAATAATTATCTTCAAAATGGCATATTAAACATTAATTTTGTTGATTAATTGTATAAATACGTTCGATCTCACAATCACGTACTTTTTTACCTATTTACCTCCTTCGGACAGCGGGATCTTAAAAATATATATTTCTCAACTACATAAAAACAGCCCTGAGAAATAAAACACAGTGATTTACAAACCATAGCGTCGGTTTCAAACATCAAAACACTGTAAACAGCGTATAATAAACCTTAACTAAACTAGTTAAAGGCTTAAAACCAAATAATAAATTAATTATCAAACTTTATAAATAAAATAATGTGATTACATAAAGTAAATTAAGTTAAACGAAATACATTTCGGTTCTGAGAATTTAATGTGAACGGAATTCAATTTGTTCAAAATTCAATTTGTATTGCGTACGCACAATCATTACAAATATGAAATGAAAAATTTAAACGAATTAAAAAAAAATACTTCATTCCAATTTTAATAATTAACGAAATATGAAATCCCGGCTAATATTATTTATGCAAAAGTGTACCTATTTGATTTTGAAGTTTGACCCTCTTCCAAGCAGCAACGTTTTATTCGTGAGTTTTTGCATAGATGTATTTTATAGATCAGAGAATAAAAAAACGTGTGTGTACTTTTGTGTTAGAATCACAATGTGTCACTAAACTTTACAGGATTACTCGCCAGGTCAATCCGGAGATTCCCTGAAAGTTTCATTGAAATCGGTCCAGCCGTTTCGGAGCCTATACACTTTCTCTTGTATATATATAGATTATAAGTATTTATGTATATATTATTCATAAAAATATTTAAACGTCATCTTAGTACCCATAACACAAGCTACGCTTACTTTGGGGCTGGAAAGCGACGTGTGTATTCAATTGTCGTAGAATATTTATTTTATATAATCAATAAATTAAATTAAATCAAATCAAAATGAAATAACAGAAGCTTAAAACGAACTCCGAAAAGTATGAGTTGCGTGCTGGGGATAGAACTCGATCCCGCCGAAAGGGAAGACGAAGTCCTAACCACTCAGCTATCGCCGCTTGTACCTAATATTAGTAGGTAATTATCATC
Organism: Pararge aegeria; assembly: GCF_905163445.1. NCBI lineage: Eukaryota > Metazoa > Arthropoda > Insecta > Lepidoptera > Nymphalidae > Pararge > Pararge aegeria. The sequence goes on from NC_053203.1 coordinate 6,979,731, forward strand.
ATGAAAATGTATGATGTGATTAACATAAGGTATTACAATGTCTTACATTTTCATTGAGTACAATGAATATTCCACACAGCATAGGTCGTGTACGATAAATAGAAGATATAATAGACATCAAGTAACAAAGGTAATAAAACTATTTGGTATTCAAGGTTATACGAAGAGGATGCGATAAACTAAAGCTTCGAGGGCTTTATTATTAACATGGCGTAACGTCGTAATAGTTGAGCTGTATTATTTACTTCTGGGCAGCGGTGAGCTATGGTTTAAGTTGGATTCCCGGTTTTTATTACCGGCAGGGGAATTTTTGAATTTATAATTTCGAAGGAGAGGTTTGGCCGCGGCTAGTATCGAACCAACTGACAAAGACGTGCCGCAAAGTAATTTATCGTTCCGGTACGACATATGACGCGTGGGAACTGATTAGAGCCATAATCCCTAATAGAAAAGCCCGTAACCACTTCTACTGCATCATCACTTACCACCAGGTGAGATTTCAGACAAGGTAGCCCTTAGCTACTTACTTGTAGTAAAACAAAAAGAAATTTCAGCCTCTTTTTTTACTGAAAACTTGTCAATCAACATTTTTATTTTATGGAAATGGACAATATGTTGTATGGGTATATACATATAATATATCATTGAATTGATAGGTGGAAGTTTGTGTCCCAAGGAGCTGGCGTGGTCGACCTCCAACAAGCTGACATCAAGAGAGTTGCTGGGAGCCGCTGGAAATAGCCGCCCAGGATCGCGGATTTTAGAACTCCCTACAAGAGACCTACGTCCAGTAGTGGAAGACAATTGGTGGATATTATGGTGATGATGCTGACATAGTCACGACGGGACCCAATATCGGCAATCTCATATTATAATCGGGCTATTTACCTACCCGTATTTCTTTATAAAAAACAATGTAGTGAGCCATTACTGATGCAATTTAGCATATAGATTGCGTTATATAGATAGACGGAACACCCCTTCCGAGTTATTTGTTTCCTAATTCTTAAAACCTGGGTATCTTTAAAACAAAAGTGATTAGGCATCTTCTAGGCAAGCGTGTCCCATCTAAGGCCACATCTATCATGAGAGATTGAGGTCAAGCGCTAGTCTATGATGGTAAAAAAAATAATTAGACGATGCGCGAAAATTCATTTGTAACAAACAACACAGCGGGACACAGCAAGTTAGAATCATACACTTTAAAGTAAAACGTTAATGCTTTGTTCTGCATTAACGTTACTACACTCGTAAAACATGACAAAAGCAGAAACTCTCTTAATCAAAAACTTTGCTGGGTAGTCTCCACTTTTAGTTTGTAAAGGAACCGTCGCACTAAAAGAAGTACTTAACTTGGAAAAAAAGAGATCGCAAAGTCGGAAATCACAGGCTAAAAACTAGTAAGCCCGCGGGGACTTATGTCAAGTCCACTTTACAGTCTCCCCAACTAGATGGAGCTAGTTGCAAATTTAACCTGAACTTGCTTTCGTACTTTTTTCACTGCAACAAAGCCTTCGGTGTTCTAGATAAAAATATCTACGGAGACAATTTCTAAGTTATTTTTAGTCTCACCAGACCAGTACGATATCACTTGAATCTATAGCTACATGCAGATGAAGTACTAAGCGTGTGTCTGTGATGTAGCTTAAGCTAAAACATGTTATGAACCAAATTTATTAATAGAGATATTATGATGTTAATAAAACATGTTGTATATTTTGTTGTAGTAACTTATATGTTATTAATATTTGTAATATCGTGAAGAGTACTGCAGAACTTGAAACCGACCAATTGTAGACGTGAAAATTGAACAATGTTGTATTGCACTGCTTTGGGGCGGTGATAGGCTAGTGGTTAGAGCTATGGCCTCCCTTTCTGGGTGTCCGAGTTTGATCCACCTGTAAATTTACGGAGTAATGTGCGTTTTAATTTGAAGAATTTAAAATCTCTTGCTTTAACGGTGAAGGAAAACGTCGAAAATTTGGATCAACTGGACTTAGTAAATTATTAATATAATGGCCTAAATTTTTGGTGTTGACACGTTATGTGACTAATTTATCGCTACATGACAAAAATAATAGCGTAGTCCGATCAAGCTTTTAATCCCAAGTGGCTTTATGATTTGTATCACATTATTCAGCGTAAGCAAAAGTAATTATCAACAAGGATTATAAGCAAGGGTCTGGGAACCTTGGCATCGTGTAAAATATGATACTTATATATATCTCAATTAAGAACACCCAAAGCGGTAAATTAGGGTGCTATCAACCAGTTTCATACTAGAAGCATCAAAGTAAGCAAACTGTTATTCTGAAAAGGGATTAATGAACCTACCTAACGCCAGTAGCGTGCACAGAGGGTATGCACAGGGTATGCAGATAATATAAAATGAAGAAAATCTCCAGTGCGAGTTATAAATACTTAAGGGTAGGCTTTTTTTAACTCTTACAATGGCTATTCTTAAGTTTTTTATAACTCGTATTGGAGATTTTCTTCATCTTATATCATCTTCATACCCTGTGCATACCCTCTATACACGCCACTGCCTAACACCCGACAACGACTAAATAGTTCTTTCGTCTTAAAAATACGAAATAAAAGAGTAATATTATTTGGTCACATGTAAGAATTTTTTAAATAGTAGATGCCTGTTTCGAGATCGATCCTAGAAGGCAAAATTACGAGAAAAAGAACACATGGAAGACTGCGAAAGATACAGTTTGATGATAATAAGAGAGGACCGGATAAACATACTCGGAAATCAAGAAGATTGCACACAACAGTACAGTTTTCAACAACAAACGTTCAAACATCAATTTGCAGATGGCATCTGATGATAATAAAGCGTTCTGTATCTTAAGATATCTTCTTTGTCTTTATCGTTTCGCACAAAGTAGGTATGAATTTGCGAAAAGATCAGTTAAAGTACTTTGCCTAAGAGTGAGACTGGTCTCTGGCTGGGACGGAAACATTTTACTATTAGAATAGTTGCTAAGGCTTATGTTTTCCAATAAAAGTAAGTTTCCATGATAGCAATCGCACCTGGTAGTTAGTGAAGATGAAGTCTAACATGCTAACGGGCTAATATGTTAGAGGTACGGTAGTTATATTTAACTGACCACAGGCCCCTACCGACAGCGATGAGCCGTTCTACGCAACATTGTAACGGAACGCTAAATTGCTTGGCGGCACTTCGGCACCACCAGACAAAACATATCAAAGCTGCATATAGATAGAGTCTGTTAAGATATTTAAGATCACACCACAGATTTTGTATCTATTAGTGTTTCACGTTACCTAACCCTTCATTAGCATACCTTAGCGAGTCTATTTCGAAGCTCGTTAGGCTAATTACCCCGGCTGTTAGACATTGTTGCTCGATAGCGGCTCACTCTGTGACCTTATTACGTACGTAATCGCCACGTGTGAATTTAGATCACCTCTATTATCCCGGAGCGAGGATACAGGACCGACGAATCGGTCTAGACAGAGCAATATTACCGGTCTAGACAATGTCGGCATTCAGCACGACATCAAAGGCGTCACCCTTCTTTACTGTGCTTACTAGTTTCGTAAAATTTATATAGAAATTGGGTTTGTTCTGTTCAAATATTTCATAACAACCCGGAATTTGGAATGTTTGGATGTGCATCTCCGTACGTCACCTGTTGGGAGAGAGCTATTGTCCAAAGTATGTTATGTGCACGTAAAAATGTACTTAACTTACATTCAATGAAACATGCAAATAGTAACCTTTTTATACCGGCTCTTTAAAGAACCAACAAAACACGCGAACAAATTTGCAAGCTATAACTAGTTAATTCTTTGTTATGGTCAATAGATAGCTAATATTAGTTTCACCAAAGTTAACTATGACCTCGCTTCGCTCAGTCAACTTTATTCTGCCGAAACATTTAATAAGTACACCCGGATTTAAAAGTACAACGCAATTCGATCCGCCTAAGTTAACACTAGTACAAGTCATAGCTTGCTGCTTTACAAAAGCCAGTTACTTTATCGGCGATTTACTAACAAACATCTGTTTATAGATTTGATTTACAATTTTAACATAATAGCCGTAACTTTTGCTGTCGCTAAACGCACGTGCGCCACGTCATCGTTTGAAAGCAGTTTACGTTGCCACAAAGCATTGGTGTATTTATGGTAAAAGCGATAAGCGATAAGCGTTTTTCTTCTATAAGCACATTTAAATAAAGCTGTTTCTTGTGTAGACCCAAATTTACGTTGGTGCCATTGTTGATGAACACAAATTTCTATACGTAGCTGTCAAGTCCAAAAATAGCGCTATTCTTTTCTACAAAGAACTAAGTAGTGGGTAACATAAGTATGATAATTGGAGTAGAGCTGTTTGTGACAGCTTGTTCGGGGAATTACTATCGTCATGCAGTGGCGTGCATGGAGGGTGTGCACAGGGTATGCAGATTATATAAATTGAAGAAAATCTCCAGTACGAGTTATAAAAAACTTAAAGATAGGCATTGTAAGAGTTACAAAAAGCTTACCCCTGAGTATTTATAACTGGTACTGGAGATTTCCTTAGTTTTGTATCATCTGCATACCCTGTGCATAACCCCCTATGCACGCCACTGCCGCCATGGTAGTTTGTTCATGGTTGTTCCGGTCTTGAAGGGTTGCAGATGGTTGAATGCAACCAAATAACTATCTGCAACCCTTCAAGATTAGATGAGATGTAATCATAGGCACATGAGGCTTAACACCACCGTCTCAGGTCAATGGACACAGGGTGGCAGTTTGTGAGACGTGTTTCGTAATTTCTTTACAACGTTCGCACAATACTGTATTTTACAAGTATTACGTAATAAACTGTATTTTATAAGTATATAACATAATCCGTCTCCAGGATTTAAGATATATCGCCGAGGTTGGTTAAGCCGAACATATTTAACAAACGCACAAACACACTTTTGCATTTATAATGTAAGTGTAGACTAGCTGTACGCCTATGCCTTGCAACGCAGGCACAATTTGCGTAAGATGGTAAAATCGATAGGAGCCGTCGCGACCGTATGACCCAATTTATCTGACAAGGACTGCGAATGTCAAGCTATCTCGACGCGGATTTCGGCTACGGGTCGAAAGATCAGACCGTGATATCAGTACCGATGGTATTAATGTTGTAATTAAGGTGTTAGCGCAGTATTCATACGTCTGTTTCTGTTAAAGTCTGTTTTTGTATAAATTAAATTGAAGAGTCGGTTTTCAATGTCAAAAGAACATTTTTTTATTTATTGCATATGAAAGTATAATATAAAAAATACAACAACAAAAACCTATTTTTAAATTTTGTCTATTTATTTGTTTGCTCAGACTAATCTCCTAAACGGCTAGATCGATTTTGTCAGGACTTCGCAGATAGCTGCTGTCGCTGTATCCGGCTAATCCTTGTAAAGAGGAAGCATCTGTCAGTAGCTTTCTCTTTACACTAACACCAATATTACCTTCTTCTGGTATTGATTGTATAAAGTAATCACAGGTCATGACCAAGACAAGTGAATAAAAAGAAGCTTCTCTTCAAAAAGTTTCTATTTGCGCATCGTCTAATACGCGAGTTAGGTCATTTCGAAAAGATTTAAAAAACCGAAACAAAATCGACTCGTTTTATGTTCTCTGGTACCCCCCAAAAATTATATAGGTACTATATGATTAAAGCACTCAATATTACCTACGGGATGTATTAAAAACAAAAAATAAAACGGCCGAAATCGCTGTCACCAGCTAGTGTTTAGATATAGTATTAACCTACGCAGACAGAATTACGTAGTATGAATTTTAAAAAAATGATAAGCGGTATCAATGTGACAATTAGGTCATAATAACAAGATGGCATACACAAGTGATTTACATCTACGCAATAGGTTTTATCTACGTTCAGGTGGAATCTGTATTTGCATAAGACGATGTCCTTAGTTTGATGACATTTGTAGCGCAGTGGTTACGCTGTGGTCTTAGTATTAAGTGGAAAGAACCGAGTTCAATCCGCGGTAGGGGCTCCTTGGGAACATAGAATTACTGAATTTACTCTGGTCTCGTCTATTGGGAGTTTACGGTCTTGGCTTATTACCACATTTCCGATAAAGAAATGCTATCAAACGATATAGCACAAGAACCCACTACAGATAAACTAAACAATTTAAATAAAGAGAGTAAGGGAATCAATTTTATAAAGGGCTTTGGATCATTTCCCATAAGTGGGTGACTCCACGTAAAATGTAGTAAGAGAAATCATACTCTCCGCCCAACGACTAAGGACGGATGGGCTTAGTGTATGTTTAAATGTTTAGCTTTGTACACGTTGCTCTTTAGTGTGACACCAGTTTTTATAACTTACACTTTAATTTAGCTCAGCAATGGCCATCAAGATAGAAATTAATAAAGTGCTCATAAATGTCAGGCTTATATACCAATAAACGGCCATTAGTTTAAATGATTGAACGTAGGCCTAAGTACACCCGCAAATATGATCCGTTATTCTAATAAAGAGTTTTTATAAGTTATTATCCCCTGCGGAGTAAGGATATACATGCATTTCATCTGGAAATGCATACAAGGAAATGACAAAATGTTTATCTCCTTCCACAGCTTTACTTTACAATAATTTGAATTTGTTTGTATGGAAACATAAATATGCTTCTCTTGATTTTATATTTTGACGTGACAACGTCTTATAAATTGGTTTGCCGGGTGACACTTCAAGAAACTGCGTTACGCTCCGCTCACGTTATGCGCTCACAATGAGAGCGAGTGAGAGGCACGCGTCCCTTCCACTCGGGCATGGTTAGCCCGCCTAAGAGCGAGAGAGACAGACATAAAAAGTGAAAGGCACGCGTCCCTTTGTAGTAAACGCTGTTTCATTGTACGCAAATGTATTGCAAGTCATTGTATGTATATTTGTATATAAATACGTATGTATGTGTAAAGGTAAAAATAAAATTTTGTTAATATGAAATTCAGTGCGAGATTCTTTGTATAAATTAATGTTTTAAATATAATTCTTTGTATAAATAAATGTTTTAAAATGTTACTATTATTTCATCCTTCTTCCTACTATACGAATGAATATTCACATTAAAATTATTTTACCACTCAAAGTCGTTGTCACGTAAAACTTTCGCCCGTATACCGACTTTACAGGCAATCAATTTTTTTACAGGGAGATTTCTCCTTCATCCTTCAATATTATTTTGCAATCCTTGTGCATCCTATGGACAGATAGAACTTTTTTCCTGAGAATGTAAACCATTCCTACGGGATTTAGTAAACCGTTTATCAATTTAGTTAAATAGTAAGTGAAAATGTACACGGTTGTGCGAATAAGACAGCACGACGCGATGTCTTCCGCCATATATAAATGTATTCTTTTATTACCTGAGTTATATTGTACTTTCTTACGATTTTCTATCATTAAAGTTACGGTTACATTACACGATACATACAGGCGAAGCGAGCATAGCTAGTCAGAAAAAATAAAAAGTTGTAAATGCTTTTGAGAAACGTGGAAACAAAAAGGGTCAAAAGGTTATGACCTGAAGTTATTGAACAAATCATAATAATATCTAAACTTGTATTGAACCAAAGAAATTTCCGTTTTTAGATTAACGACCTGACTAAATGCAGACACGCAACGTAGTGTTGAAAACATTGAACTTTTCTTTATTTTTTCAATCCAACCCCTTGCCTGTGTGGGTGAATTGCCTTGGGGTGGTGTCCGTCACGTACAACGGAAGGTCCCGGCCAACTAAGTACGGTACAAGGCCCAGAAGAAGAAGAAGTGGGTGGTATAGTTTATTCACAACTGCTCAATTTTTATTTTTCTACTACTAGATAACCCTTGACTGCAATCACAGCTTGTGGTAAGCCATGACGGCGCCAAAGATGTTAGCGAGTTTACCTTTAAGGGGTATAGCAGTTAAATTAAATCGATACCCCTTATCGGTTTCCATGCGAAATGACACTTAAATCTTCTCGTAAATTCCACTTTCCTATGAGAACGGACAGGTGCCCTAGGCTGATAACGATAATTGGGATTCAAGTACTACGGCCTAGGGAAAAATGTATCACAAAAGCTATAAATATTAGCCATTAGTCTATTAGACTGAACAAAAGCGAAAACCAGTTATTCTTGAACGTGCATTGCAATTATTTTCGCTGTAACAATGCAAAATCATTCCAACCTATTTGGAGATTCATAGAGGAAGAAATAGAGTTTATTTTCGGTTAAATCTCGAATAGGGAGAGCATCCCTTCCTCTCTGTACGGAATAGAACCTGTTTTTAGGTTTATTTATAAACGCTACCTGGCTTTGTACAGGTGTACGGGCAACTTTTCCTGCGGCCATCTTTGAAAACATTTTTTTTTGTGTTAGCAGGTCAGTTTGTACGAAATTAAGAATGTCATGTCTTAGCTTGGAACAATATTTCGAATAAACATATGTTTACAAGTTTAGCTACAACTTTTTCTTTCGTTTATAACTATTTTATGAAGATGTTAAAAGTTTATAGATTTTCGTACCTCGATCTTAATGGGGAATATACCTAACATAAGATTTAAGGCATTAGGCATTTTTATAGAAATCCCATGATTTATATAAAAACTAACTTGAATTTGCTTTACTCCGCGAAAAGCATGAGAACCCATATAGTGTAATTTCTTCTATCTTTATACTCCTCACCAAACAGATCTTGGGCAATGTACTCTCTACGCACGTTTCGCTCCGACATTGGAGCATTCTTACATCTTTAAATTATGACTTTACAACAAAAATTTATTGTAAAGTCAACTTCTACGTGCAACGTGCGTAGAAAGTACGTTGCCGAAGAACTGTTCATTGTGGAGTATAAAGATTGCAGATATTATAAATTAAGTATAGCAAATTAAGCCTTATTTTCATAATTAAAACATACATCATCTTCTCCTGCAATAGAGATTGAGTGCTAACTCCCTCCACGCTGTTCCAATATGAATTAACGTGCATGTATTTAATATTAAAGTAACTAACCGATCTTTAAATAAATATATAATAAATCAATTATCGCGCAAATAACCGTTAGCCTCGTAAGCAGTGGCGTACACTGGGTTTTTTTTACCAGGGTACGGCACGAAAATTGCATAAAATTCTCCTCCTATAAGAGTTATATATATATAAATTTTAGCGTAGGCAGTGGTTTTGTGAATGTATGAAGTGCACGCCACTGCTCGCAAGGGCTCCTACTGATCTTAGCTAACAAATACCTACCATTATTTCAGGCTGAAATCATATCCTTACTTAAATTCAACGCTACGCTACGTCTGGATAATATAGTTTGCTAATAGTCAAAGGATTATTTTAATCCGTTCAGTCGTTCCAATGTTTATTCATTACAAGTAAACAAGCAATACTAGTTTTATTAGTATAGAAATATAGATTAATAGATATTTAGACTAATAATATTGAGCAAACAACACACCTACTACTATAATTTGGAATTCCGCGTCAGCATTTTATTGACACATCAATTTGCGTCCGAACGCTTAATTTCATTGCGGGCGCGCGGAACCCGAGAGCAAATATTTGCAACTATAAATTTGTGCCGAATACTCCATTGCGATCACCGAGATGTTATGACAAATAGAATGGCACAATATACAAGGTCATTTGAACGGAAATACTAGACACCGCTCTTAAAAAGTTGGCATAATTGACTGACAAAGCAGATTGGCCCCCCGATGGTGAATATGAAATCATCGCGTATAAACAGCGCATCACTTCGCAGAGCATGCAATAAACATGTCCTACAAAATGCCGGGTAGTGTCCATCAACCTAAGGCGTGGGTGCTTAGCCTTGTGTGCCTGCAATAACACTAGGAGCCATCGCCCTTCAGACCAGAACACAGCAATGATTCTTAGCGTCCGTAATAAACATGGCGATAGTACTTCCTCAGAAGAACGCTGTTAGAAAAAGCTTTTCTACTACAATAAAGTATCAGCAGTGGCGTGCATTTCATACATGCACAAAAGCACGGCCTACACTATAATTTATATATAGGTCGTATAGGAGGAGGATTTTCGCCATTCTATGCAATTTTCCTGCTGTATGCATACCTTGGTAAGGAAGCCAGTGCACGCCACTTAGTATCAGTTATACTCAATTTAGGAAAATGGTTGTTTAAGTCGTAATACTCTCCGCGAGAGTAGTTGCCTTGTAAACATTATTCTTCATTATCATTGAACTCGGGATTCATTCCAAAAATTTGGACATATTTGTCATTGGAGTTGAAACATATTAACTGTAATCTCTAAGACAGTGCCGGCTCTAAGAGTAACATCTCATTGGATGCGATCGACGACTTAATTTCTACCATACGCTTTTTGCTTCCTTCCATAGAAACTCTAGTTATGCTACGTTGATAATATTAATTTATACTTTGGACAAGAAAACCTTTATTAAGGTCATTGTTCTATAGAATAGACATAAATAATTAACTATTGAAAATTTATTCAATTCAAATCCAGCCACCCATAGAGACAAAGGCATCGTATCCAATTTTAATGAAACAGATACTTACTCGTTTCATATAATATATTTAAAGTAGATACTACCCCTCCTCAGTGGCTGCCTATGTGGTCTAGTGGTTAGAATGTCAGAATACGTATCACGAGCTCTTGGGTTTTATTCCTTACTTGGGCAAAACTTGATAGAAATTAGTCTTATTAACATAGTCTCGCACCAGCATTGGGTCAGCATACTCCATTATGCTGATCCAATGCTGATGGGATAAGCTTGAAATCCTTCACACCCAAGAAAGTGGACTTTTGGCAGTGCCGTTTATTACGCCGAGTATGATGACAAAATATTACCAACTCTGACTAACACTTTGACGGCCGATTGGCGCAGTGGGCAGAGACCCTGCTTTCTGAGTCCAAGGTCGTGGGTTCGATTTCCACAGCTGGAAAATGTTTTTGTGTTGATTACGGATGTTTTTCAGTGTCTGGGTGTTTGTCTGTATATTATGTATATTAATCATAAGAATATTTATCAGTCATTTTAGTAACCATAACACAAGCTACACTTACTTTGAGGCTATGGAACTACGAGTATGTATCGTAGTATACATTTCTTTATCTATTTATTTACTCTGGTTTTACAGCTATGTAAACAATCATAATAAAGCGGCAAAACAAGAATGAGATGCCAAAGTAATTTAGAACATTTAAAATTTAAGAGGTACATTAAACGTAACTTTATAATTGAAAATCTCATTTTTATTACCTACCGAGCGAAAGTAATTCAACGGAAAGTCACTTTCTTCTTACAAACGGTGGGCTTTAAATTAATGATCGGGACATAACGTCTGAACAGATATGCACTTCAGCAGTCAGGACGGACTAAAAATTGCAGAGCGAAAAACACTGCACAGTTATTCCGACGTTATGCGAAGTTTATTAATATGGCCCCGGCTAGTGGATAAATATTCTGGGAAGCCTTCGGTGCATCTCGTAAAAAACCTTGGTTTCCTTTATAGTTTGGCAAGATTCATACTTCATGGTTCATACTCCTAGACCAAAAAAAAAGAGCTAAACTAAAAAAAAAAAACAAAAATTGTTAATATTTAGCATTGTCATGTTTCGGAGACAAAAAAGCGACGAGACAGACCTCAGGTTCTGGTATTTTCACCGAATAGTTTGCGACCCAAAAAATTTATTCAGGCTACGCTTGCATTTGCAGTTTGCTTTGTCATTTGCCAAATTGGAAGGATTAGTTCACGTTATAGACGTGACGAGAAACGTCAAGGCGGAATGTGAAGCGGAATCTGGTAATAGTTTTCGGCAAAGCGAAACTGCAGAGCGCGCGGGGCGAATTCGCGAAGCGTTTGTAAAAAACTATCCTGCGCTCGAAAATTGGACGCACATTTCGGAGAAAAGTTGAAAAAACTGCAGTACGCCGAACTCCAGATCAACTCCCGCACAAAAGACTAGCCTTAGTGCAAGATTTGCTCGCTCGCTATCAACGAGTTTTCGCATTACAAACGTATCGTAAAAGTAAAATGGACCTTATCTAAGTAGTTTAAAAAAATGTTACATATCGCAAATCCGGTATCTCCGTTTTTGTTATACAAACGTTGTGACAAAAGCCCGAGCTGAAGAATTGTAGGCAAATTTGAGCTTTAATGCAATTGGATCTAATTTAGATCCATTTTAATCGGATGTTCAAGTATTGCGATATTCGAAAACGACTACCCGATTGCCAGTGAGCAAATCTTGTACTAAGGCTATTGTACGGACATAAAAAGGTATTAACCGTATGTAACAAAAAGTTTTAAGGGATTTTTAACCTTGGTTTCTACGTAAAACCTTCACGGTGCTATGATCTGTGAAGGTAGTTAAAGTTGTAAACAAAAATCATTCAAATGTATTTCTTCCCAACAACTTTGCACACCCCCTGCTGGCTGATAGGTGGACAGATGAGATGACAAAAAGTAGGAAGTTATTAAAACCGTTGAACCTGAGCCAACAAGTATCTAGAAAGTAGACTTTGTATTCGAGGGTTTTTAGTTGTTAAATTAAATTAAGTGTGTCTTTGTAACGAACGAAGTTAAAAATAATAACGAAGATAATTATGATGTTATCCAATATTTTAAAACAGCAGATTAAGTTAAGTATTGCTATCCTTTGTTATTTTTTTTTTAATGAAATTGAGAAAAAAAATTAATATTTTTTTATTTTCATTTCATCGCAGATTTGGACTAAGATAGCACTACTAAATTCAATGTGTGATTGAGTATTAATCAGCCGTTAATTTGACACAACAAACAGACACTTGAATTTTACTGTATATAATGAAATGACAGAATGACATAAGTAGACTTTATCATTTAGAACACATTTAATCCGCTTATCTGCGCTATCAATGTTATCAATACCTACTCACGTTTGTAATTTATTATTGTATAGAACTGTATCAAACTCAAAAGTGTTAAACTTTTTGAATATATGCTGATATTTGTAACAGAAACGGCTGAACGGATTTGGATGAAATGTTGTACATGTAGGTTTAGGTTAAAAGATATTATTGCCCGTTTTCACTAACGAAGAACAAGGCAATGCCTAAAAAAGTAACACGTAACCTAAGGAGATTTCTAGACATACATCAATCACCAATTATCGCTTTTAGTTGGTGAAACGTTTTTTCTATAGACATCGCATAAATTCTATTATTCGACATTCTATTTAGGCGATGCCTAGATTTAGTGAAAACAAGCCTTATTCCCATAAAAGACTCTAAAACTACTTAGTACACTTCGCCATAGTAGATTTCAAAAATATCTTAATTTTTTCCCTTTTTTCAATTTTAATTTTCTTTTACTCCTTCAACTCATAACTGCAGAATGCAAACATAATACAAGTGGTGACGGGAATATATAACAGTGCAAATATTTTTAAATACTAGACAAAATTATTTTATACTTAATTTTCTAGTTTTTAAAATTATACTAAATAACAAACTATCAAACGTGTTGCGAGACCGGTTGTAGAAGAAATTACCGCTACGTGTTTCGCATGAGCCGTGGCTAGATCTATCATAGATTTATAGTAAAATCTATAACCTAACAACACAAGAAAAGCACACTAAATCAGTCTATATTCATACCAGAAAAAAAAAGATAACTAATTATTATTTAAAAACAAATTTTGACAGTATATGAAACCGACTAAATTGTAATTAAGTAATGCTATTCATCTATACAAATAATAAAATACGAGGTTTGGCATATTTTTTCTAGTTATTATTGACCTAAAACGCAAACTACTCAACCGATTTTGATAAAATTGCCACCAACCTGAGATCCGTTGTTGAAAATGCCAATTCCGCTAGGGCAACGATACAGTAATGCACAATAAAGTGCAATAATAACCTTAAAGAGATTGATTAATTTATAATGGCGTCACGTATAAACCTATGAATGAATGAATACACTTTTATTGTACACCAAAGAAAAAAAAAAGTAGTTACAGAGATATAAATACATATCAAGAGAGTACAATTTGGTGGCCTTATCGCTACATAGCGATTCCTTCCAGGCAACCAATGGCGTAAAAGCAAAAAACCTAGAAAAGAGGTAGGTGGTGCAATAAATAAGATTTAAAATTATACAAATATATAAATAAAATATATATATATATATATAAATATTTTACATATAAATACAAATAAAATATATAACATAAATACCGATATAAATATATAACATATAACATCCTCAATTTATATAAAAATCTATAACTAAGCTTTGTTAAGCTGAAACAAGTAAGCTAAAACTATAAAATGTTGTGAATCCTGGTGAATAACAAAGATGTTATGTCTAACAAATAGGCTTAGTCGGTGGCCATCGTAGTGGTCTTGATTACACGGTGGCTCTGAAACACCGCCAATTGTGACCGTGGAATAGAATCAAGGGCGTTTGAGTTTAATGTGGCCACCGACTAGGCCTATTTCTTGATACCAAAAAAGTTTGGACATCTAAATATAAATTCATACACTTATAAGCAAATTATCCTCCCATAGTCGGTTAAAAGTACCAATAACTCTTATCAAAAACGTACACCAGGCGCCAACCCTAATCTTATCTGGTATATCTGTTGGGTAGGTGCCATCGAAGTAGGTCTCACCTGTTCAAATATTACGCGCAGTTGTTTAAATTTCAGTCAAATTGGGTAAACGTGTTATTTTATAACAATTTCATCGATTTTAGGTTAATATTGTTATAACTGCATTTTCGTGTCAGGGTTATGCGTTGCAAGTGGCTGCGAAATTTGTGAACATTACGCTGTGTTTGAATTTATTCTTAAGTATTAACTAATAATACTGTGAAATCACTCAAGGACCAGTTTACTAATCGTGGCATAACGTCGGAATAGTTATGCAGTGGTATTTTTGTCAACGCACTGACATTTGGGAGGTACTCTCAGATAATCAAATTATATAATTTAAAAAGTCCACTGTGATAAGATTTCTGAAAAATGTATGCTAACAATTTAAAATAAGTAAAAAGATAGGTGTAACAACTTTATATATAATGACCACTCGAATATAATCGAAAACATAGGTCTAACTAAATTAGATTCTCTTTCGATCTTTATAAAATTTCTCACCCTCGAGACCGGACATAGTATATTTTGAGTCGGGGAAAACAAAAAAAATATTGCAACAAACGCGGACGAAGTCGCGGGCTGCAGCTACTGTTACACAAATCACTTCAGTCGCTATGTTAACTAAATCATCGACTTGTAGGTCAAACTTCGGTTGCATAGTGAATGGTGGAAGGTTCGCGCAAATTGTATTATTTTTACCTTTTTGTCTGCCTGCAACCAACCACTGACATTGACTCTTTTTTAATCTCCCAACGGTTTAGATTCGAGTTTCGAAACCGCACGGATGCGTTCCGAGTTCTGACGTAAATAACTGTATTAAACCGAACGCCCATTGCTTTTATTTTTCATGGAACAAAATTATTCCTCCGCAGGCTTATTTAAATAAACTACTGGTTGGCTTATTAATCTAAATTCAACCCTAATTTAAGGTTTTAGTTATTTAATTAACATTATTAAGATTCTATTCTCAAGGACTATACTTGTTTAATCGACGATTCGATTTCGCTAAGGCTGCACTGTCAATTTGTCAAAGCAAATTATAATCCAAAAAAAAAAATTAAAAAATACTAGATTTTGCGTTTATATACATATGTCAAATACATGGTAGTGTGTGTTGTTTTATTAATTGATTTAATAAATTAATAAATACACTACGAGAATAGACACATCAGACGATGAGATGAATATTTTTATGAATAATATATGTACAATAAATATATAAAATTTGAGATTCACAGAACACTCAGACACTGAAAAACATCCATGACAATCGCACAAACATTTTCCAGTTGCGGGAATCGGACCCACAGATTAATATTTAGATGAAGTATTGATTCCATTTCATATAAATGAATCTATTAATTATTACAAAATATTTATTTTAACATGAAATCAACCATTATTGTTTCATTAATCAACCCATGCAATGGTCAAAGTGTAATATCTAATATATTTCATTAGAATGAATTCATTATAATCATCAAAAACTAATTTTACAGGGCACGGGACTACCCTCGGAATGAGGGTTAGGCCATCACTTTAGCCTAGTGCAAATTGGTAGACTTCAAACGCCTTTGGTAATGATATGGAGAACTCTTCGGCATGCAGGTTTCCTCGCGATGTTTTCCTTCCCCGTTAAAATAATTAATATTTTATTTGCGTAAACAAAAACGAACAAATTAAACCATTATTATGAACAAAGACAAAATTAAACAACTGAAGCAACTACTTGAATTTTGAAACCACAGTGCGCTCTCAGCTTTAACAACAAGGCGTGTGTTACTAAAACGTAATCGGGAAGCTCTAAAATAGAACTAGATGCGTGGCTGGCACGTCGCAGTGTCTTTATAACCCGTTCAGATAACGTTTATCATTACTGTACGCACACGCAACAAGAACCGCGTTTGTGCGTATGTGTGTAACTATTTGTATTTAACGTTGCCGAGATGTTACTGGTTTTAATATATATACAATAGTAGTACAATCGTTTTTTCCATTAGCCTATTAGCGTCCCACAACTGGGCCCTGTGCCCCTCTAATAGGTAAGGTGGTTTTGGAGCACATACCTACCGCACTGCTTTCATTTGGGTTGGTGGGCTTTAAAACTTGATACGTATGGAATCGAATATGAGGTTTCCTGTATAAATAATTATATAATATTCGTAAAAGAAAACATATTGTTTTTTTTTATATCGTAATAATGAATGCACTTAGTTGGGTAATATTACGCCTATATTGAATTAAAACTTGTAAATCTAACTGACCAAGTAAGATACGTGGACGGAGACAGGCTTGTGCGGGAGAGTGAGTGGACGGGTGTGGCCAGCTGATATCGATAAGCCCGGCAGCTGTTCACAACAAACGGTGCTATCGATTTTGTCCGACACTGCCGATCTCGTAAACGAAACAGGTGTTTGGGCTATTCGAGAACCTAATAACTGAATTAGGTACCTATTATTGTGTGATATTAGTTATATCGATGTAAAATATCAGGTATAAAATCCGCTAGAATTAAGTCGAGTAGAAAAAAAAAACATTTAATAGAATTTCATATAGTGCAATAAGTTTTAGTTAAATTTATCGATGGTTTTTTTTTATATATATTTTAATATAAAATAAGTGCTCAGTTTTACGCACGCAACTCTAACATTTCGGAGTTATGTGCATTTTAAGCATTCAATTATCACTTGCTTCAACGGTGAAGCAAAAACATCGCGAGTAAAAACCTGTAAAACATGCTTGAGAGTTCTCCATAATGTGAAATCTACCAATCCGCATTTGGCCAGTTGTGGACAAGGTCCGTGCCCTGTAGAGGGCCCGGTAATGGGTTGATGATGACGATGATTATGAATATCATAAGTATGTATATCCCTACTAACACATTTATATGTGAATGTAAGTTTGTTTGTTACGCTTTCTCACGAAAACTACAGAACCGATCCTCATGAAACTTTGTAAACATAATCTTGGAGGTACTAGAAATAATATAGTACATAGTTTTCATTGAAAAAAAAAAAAATTAAAAAATTGTGAAAAAAATCTCAAAATGACTGGTGTCGCCTACATCTAGTAATATATATATATTCTCAATATAATATCCCTAAACTTAATACAATTGACAACATTCCGTACGCCCACCTATATACAGGTGCTATTAGTCAAATATTTCATATAAATAATTAACACAGTCGCCAAGATATGTGTTAATTAATATTCATGAAATGCGAACCGCCGTATTAAAAAAAATATGTAATTACCTCGGGGAGAAGTTCTTTATTTAAGACTAGCTGTTGCCCGCGTTTTTCGTCCGCGTTTATTACTGTTTGATAACACAGTCTTTTTTTCTGGGATAAAAAGTAGCTTTTGGTACTCAACGTCCTCTCAACTAACTCTAGCTGAATATTAATTAAGTTGATAAGTTGCTTAGTTAGGGCGCAAAGAAAGTACAAACAAACAAACGAACACACTTTCAAATCTACAATATACCTAAGTAAGAATTTTAATGTTTTCGTCTCTACTTAGTGTCTTACATTACGAATTAGTGGCAGATAAGACTGAAACGTTTTAAAAACATTTAAAACAAAACATTACCAATCTTTACTAAGCACATACTTGTCTACGTTTGAATAAGGCTGTGAAGCTCATTGTGTATTATCAATGTATTTATGGACTTCCGCAAAGTGGCGCCGCTTAGGTACTTATTTAATTAGCGGCTGGCAAACTTAAGTTTGAAAGAGCCCGTAATGTAGGCCTAGTTATATTAAAGCATACCTATTTGTTTTTGGCACATTATTATGTTATCATCTTCCTTTTTAGTGAGGCTTAGGGTATTATGGATCTCCGCAAAGCCTGCGTATTTTTTAATTTAGTACTAGCAGATATACGTGCTAGTTATTCATTTAAGAGCCAAAGGCAAGACTTTTCTCCACGGGGAAAGGAGTTATATCCATGAAAAAAGTATAGTGTAAGTAGTTCGCGGAGTATAGCAAATTAAGCTTAATTTTCATAATATACCTATTATGGATTTCCGCAAAGTAACGCCTGCTTCTATCCAATGAGTTATATCCACTCTCCGAGCATGGGTGGAAATTATAAACGTGTAATATAAAGCGGGAGTAAACTTTTCCAATGCCCTGGCTTTAGGAGCTGAACAAGGAAATTGTATCCCTTGTGAATGGAATTAATCGGGGGATACCATTTCTGACTAGCTTACGCAGGAGATATTATTTATTATTCCACGTTATATTATTACCAACTGCGTACAAATGCACGGAGAGTTTTAAAGCTGTTGGACAAGATAAAATCTTATCCTTTCCCCTGGACCCTATGCTAGGGTAGAAAAATTTCTCCTGCCTATGCTAGCCGAGCAACAGGGTAAGGTTACTGGAATTATAGACTATAGGCGCTTGTATTACACAAGTAGTGGACTGACCTTAATGCCGGAGCGTCCCTGCTGTTTGAGCAGCACGTTCTCTGGCTTCATGTCACAGTGGATGATGCGGTTCTTGTTGAGCGCGTGCAGGCACTGCAGCAAACTGTGCGAGAACTTGCGCACCAGCTGCAGCGAGAACCCCTGGAACTTGTTCTTCTTGATGAGCTCGTACAGGTTGATGGACAGCAGCTCGAACGTGATGCACGTATGGCTGCGGAACGTGAACGAGTCGAACATGTGGATGACGTTCATAGAGTTATCCTTGTCCTGCTCACGTAGGTGCTCCAGGATGCGGATCTCTTCTTGCGCCTGGCGGTGGAAGCGCTTTTCATTGCGCACCATTTTAAGCGCCACGTTCTCGCGCTTCTTATGGTCGTAAGCCTTTACCACCTGGCCAAAACTGCCCTTGCCGATCACTTTGAGAACCTCGTACCGGTACGCGATGTGGTCGTGAGGGATATGGATATACGAGCCCTGGTCGTTGTCGTACTCGCAGTTGTTGGGGAAGCCCACCAGCCCCGGGCGCTTCTTGGCGTTGGCGCCGATGAAGTACACCTGCGGATAGTCGAAGATCTCGCGGTGTTCGTAGGGAGTGAGCTTGTTCATATAGAGCTTCATGACCTGCTCGGGGCTGGCGGCGGCGGCCGCCGGCGGGCGCTTGTCCGGCGGCTGTGCGGCGGCCGGCGGCGCGGGCGCCCCGGGCTCCAGCGGCGGCAGGGCATCCCGCAGCAGCGCGCGTCCGAACGCGTGCGCGCTCCCCAGGGGCATGTCGCCGGTCATGGCCGGGCGGCCGCCAGCGCCGCGCGCTTCGCTCGCCGTGGCCGTGCCGACCCACGCTCCGTACACACCCTACACACTGCACCGCACTGAACCTCACCTCACTGCACTCGCACCGCTGCACTCCACCTCAGGGCGCTGCGCGACATTTCACGTGGAGCGGGACAAACAAGCACGCTTCCACTTAAGACACATTCCGTCTCGGACACGATACGATGGAACCGTCACAGATGATACCGTGCGACGCGAACGTGAAACGCAAACAAAGAACCCTTCCTTGCGGGTCGACCCGACGACAGAACCAGAGACTAAATAGAAACTGGTCGCCAGAGTCATTGAACCGTTCGGCTGGCAAAAGTATGCGAGTGCGAAGGAGAGGGAAATACATTTCAGCGGTTTCCACGTCGATTCCCAGAGGGCGCCTTAAAAATTTTGTAAGTCATTTTGATAGACCTAAAAATAAAAAAGACGGTGTTGCCAAGCTATATTTTATACTATTATTGTATCTAAAGAACGCTATTTAAGATAATTAATAAATACAAATAAACTATTTTAATTTATCTTTTCTTTTTATTTTCTATTCCAATACCTAGGAAACTTAGTACTAGAAAAAAGTATAATTGAAATTGTTTTAAACTTAATTGAATTTATTAATATCTTATGAAGATGTTACTCGTAAAAAACTTCAAATTGAAAAAAATTTAAGCTAGGCTCTATTATTTGGAATAGTTTGAAAAAGAATATCCTACATGACATAACTTCCTTATTTTATTCAATATAAATATTAGTTACACTTAATAGTAGAAAAGATCAGCTCGTTATAGGACCTAAGAAAGGTATCTCTTTCCTAGGTTCTCAATATGTTTAAATACCAACTACGGCCATTTGGTTAATAGTAAGATGACGAAGTTCATCATCTATCACATCAAATTTTAAAATAAAATTTTTCAAAATTATCTTTAATACCTATTCCATTTATTTTGTTGTAAATTAATTTCTAGATGACACAGAATTAAAATGTCATGCGCCTTTTCCAGGAAGAAACATAGTTAAAATTATTGAACTACTTTTAGACTTCGACTGTAATGAAAAATTGTTAAAAGAGCAGTACTTATTCAAATCTTACATACTTTAGAATTATTTTTACATTCCATAGTGATTTAATATGTTAACAACAAAATTTTAGTCAAATTACCTAATGAAGTATGTTTGAAGAAAGCACACACCTTGATAGTTATTTACAAGAACAGAATAATGTTACTTTTAATAATATTTTTTATCTATTAATTTAGGTCTCACGCCAGGATGTTCATTGTTTATGGTTTATTTGGATGGTGTCGCCATCTGTTGAGTAGTCATTGTACTTCGGTAAAGAATAGTGCATCATCCATCCAATGTAGACGTCTTTTTTCACTCCCTTGTTTTCTGTCATTTTAGAATCGTAACTATAATAATTTATTTTCGCGAAAAAACATGTACAGAGACTATTGTGTAACCAACCAGTGTATTGAAAAGTTATAAAGATAATTTTTGGTGATAAGAACATGTAAGTTTACTTATAATTATTGTATTGCAGTGATTTCTTTTTGTCATGCCTAACTACTTTGATGCGAAGGAATCGAATCTTTGTATTTCCGGTATACGTATTTATTTAACTAAGATTTACGTTAAAACTACATGTCTCACGTAATTTATAATCATAAACATGAATTCGTAAATGTACAATTATTTTCGGTTCGAAATATTTTTTTTGTCCATATCTGCTTATAATATTGATTAAACCCGTCTAAAGTTCAAATATAAGAGCGTAAAAACGTGAAATACTCAAGGTAATTAGGCATCGATATAATATGCAGTTATATTTTGTCACCATGTAACTTATATGCACATGCTTATAAGTTTATAATGTTTGGACTCTAGCCAGTAGGTATTGTAGTGCTAGTGAAAATATTATTGTTGTGCATATAGCATCAGGTTTTCAGTAACACTGCATTTCTTTATTCCCTCTTGAAGCGATATTCCTGAACATGACAATTATAGTACTACATTTTGAAACAGATACATGTTACCCGGTAGTTAAATGAATTTTATATAATTTGTGTAAGAAAAACGGTACAATGAGTTTATACAATTATAATTAAGCATAAAACAATCTACCGCCTTTTTGGTGTATTGGTTAGTATGCCCCACTAGGAATGACAAAGACCTTGTTTTGATTCTGGGGGTTGGAGAAAGAACTGTGCAGTATTGGTTTTCTGTTTAGCACAGAGCCTGGAAATTGTTGGTGTCCACCCAACTTCTTATAGAATATGTTTAGCCATATGTGCTGGTTAATATCTCTTTCACATGATATTAACAGCTACCCGCCAACCTGCATTGCTGATTACTTGTGTTGGTTTGGAACTATTAACAGTATTAATAGTTCCAAACCAACACAATGCATTTAACCTAGTGCTTGTTAGGTTTAAATAAGCTATAGAAAAATTGAAACACAAAGTATTTTCAATATTAATTATTATTAAGATATCAAAATTGTCGATCATCATCAAAATCAGCACAAAGACTTTCAATAAAAACCAAGTACAATATCAAAATTAAAATGTGACATTTTCAGTGCAGTGTGGAACAATACACAAAATAGCTTCCAAAAAAGAACCAGAAGGTAGATAGATAGACAACAAACTTAATGCCAATTAAAATGTCTAAAAATTCAAGTAATTATCATAGCACATACATTATTATGTTAAAAAAACATCTCCTTTGTTTATAATCCACTGCTGAGTCACCCAGTAGTGCTGGAGAGTACATAAAAACTGAAATTGTATTGTTATTAGTCATCCAAGGGATAATCTTAAGGTTATATAAGCAAAACCAGTTTTATATGCACTGTATAAACTATAGTAAAGTGATTATGAACATCTTCATTCTAAGTTTATAGACATTTCTAGTAGAAACTTCTTCGGGTGTACAAAATCTAAGCTTAACAAAGTGAGGTTTTATCTTTGTCACTGGGGTATTTTCACTTTGTTTCTTTCCTCATTATACAACAAACTCTTCCCTACTGAGCTTGCCATGCCATCTTATAAAGTGTCACTTTATAACTAATTCAATGTGTTGTTTGTGTGTTAATATTGTTTATGTTTCCTGTTGTGTGTACTGTATGTTTCCAGCTAGTTTTTCTGCATTGTTAAAGAAAATTTTATTTTAATGGTTTAAAAAGCAACATAACTTCAAAAGTTAGAGGTGCATGTTGGGATTTGAACTAGGCCCCCCTAAAGTGAACTTTGAGTCCAAACCCTGCTATCAACGATACAGTGCAATTAACCTTAATTCATAATACCTCTCTCCTATAACAGCGGAGGCCTTTGCCTAGGACAGAATATTAATATTTCTAGAATTTGGCTAAAGAGATAATGATGGTGATGATAATACATTATAAAGCAATACTTTGAAAGGGGCTTAAAGAAATTACAATGGAATTTTTTTTTTTTTTTAATAAAATAGAGTCAACACATAAATCCTGTATTAATCAGCTACAATTACCGATAATAAGTATTAAGGGATAGAATGTTGTACGTCACCAGGTTCCTGATGTATAAGCTGTTTGATTAACTAATGATCTAATTCATGAATAAACCAACCAAAGTCTGGAAGACAATAGGATATAAACCATCTAAGTCAGGTGATTTCGCAGTATTTATGTGATTCTTTAGGTACAGTTTTTTTGCCCTACCACCTATATTTAAGGTGTACTGCTTTTTTAGGTATATGTGGACTTAAGTAAAAAGCTAATTTGTATGTTTAATTTTAGTTTAAGTTATTCATCGATGGCGCTATTAGTTCAACTTTGACAGCTTAAATTTCAGAAACCATTCATGATAACTTTGACCAGCAAAGGCATAAACCGGACGATTGCATAAATAGCAAAATCCTCCTCCTACCTATACAAGTTATATCCAAATTGTAAAGTAGGCAGTGCTTTCGTGTACGAAGTGCACACCATTGTATGTGTAGCATCGTGATGAGGAACATGAAAAATGAAAGTTCACACAGGAGTAAAAAAAAATCAAAACGAACATGACTGACGTCGCCGGGCGAAAGCTGGTTGTATCATAATATTATAGATAAGGCCTACCACTAAAATAGTGGGAATTGTATTGGTATTGGGAAATTAGATAAGATAGAAATTATCAGTTTATTGAAGTTATGCCGTGCTTGATAATGTATGAGTCAATCAACCTGGAATTTTTATGACATGAGTTATTTGTCTATGGTATTTCTGGATGAGCAGTCTGGTTGTTTTATTTGATATATTATAAACAGTTTTTTTTTTATCGTTGAATATATAACAGCCCCCTTTAATCTATCCGATCTAACTAATTAAAATTTACTTCACCACTCATAAAAAATTATAAAATTAATTTCTGCATTTAGAGATTTGAAGGGCATAGTCAAAATTTTCTGCTGCCATAAACGACCGCTTTTATTGAGTTGATGCATCCGCACCGCGCTGTGCAGACAATGCTTCTTATACACCAAACATTGATTTAATAATTTTAACTATCTGACATTAATCTATTGATTTGTTTATCTTAATAGTTTTTTTTTATAATTTTTTACCAATTTATGGTATTATTTTGACAGTTTATCTGGGACATTACCTGGTTCAGTATTCTACAGCGAAAAAAGGTCACTGTTTATTTAGGACAGTATAGTTGTAATTTTTTTAATGTGAAATCCCTCATCGCTCATTGAAGAGATTTTAAGCACAGACCATGCTGCTCCAATGCGGTTTGGTGGTGTACTCCACATTTTAATAATCATTCTTTATTTATCACCAAATGAAAATGATTAAGTAGAACTTATCCGCGTTTCATTTCTACTCTAATCCAATATACTTACAATGTTGTATTCTAAAAATAAACATAGATCCACTCAAACTATAGGTACTTTGCGCATTCATATATGCAGGGGATTAAATTATTAACTAAGTTAACTCTTTGTACCAGATGTTTTATGTCTCTTGGCATGAGAACTGAAAACTTAATGGTCTCACTTCGGAAACTTCCCCATTGGACTTATGCCATAGCCACTCCCCAGTTTCACGATTTCAAGGGAAAAGGTTTCTTAAATATGTTATGTTCTAAAAGCTTTAATAATTAAATCAAAACCGGCATTCCGAGTCAGTTTCGGCGATCTCGTAAGAAAATGCATTCAAATAGTTATTTGGTAAAATAATTAATCCCTTAAAAAGCTAACCTCTTACCCGACTAAGTTTGATTGAAAACATTTATTGCCAATTTTCGAGAAACTTCTTCTTAGAGACATGGTTCTGTTCTTTTTTTTTTCGTGCCTTGGAAGCAAACGTAAAGATCTGGTGAAATAATTATAATTATTATTCGACAACATTCAAAAAGCGAAGCGCTCATCTAAGTAAAGAGTTATTGGCTGTTTTTAAAAAAACTATACTACATAGAGACGTTATTATTTATTCTGGTAAGATTACATAAGCCCTCATCACAGCGTTCAATTCCGTTTTTTCGCTTTGCAAGCTATTTGATATGATTGGAAATGGTAATTTTGCTATACTTTATAGTCTGAGAAAACAAAAGGTGTCCGCAGGAGTTTTATTCCTTCACTCTCATAGTCAGATGGGCCGGCAGCTCCGGCATGACCGGAGAGAGATCAGGACCGACAGCTAAACGTGCTCCTCAAGGCACGCGAATGAATTACCAAACTCCGGGCTGGTAATAACATTTTTGATAGAAAAACCCAAAACTCTTCATTGCCCCGACCCGGGGATCAAACCCAAAACCTCGAGTTCTACAGACTAAAAACCTCACCACTAAACCAGCGAGACAGTCTTATAAGCATATATGTATATTGCGTTCGAATACACTCAATTGAACTACCAGTATAACTAGCTATTGAAACTACATAGAATTATTTCAAATGTTACAAAATCCATTTATCTGCTGTATCCATACACAGTATCGATTTTCTATAATTAGCTTTAGCTCTTGAGAAGTGGAACTTAAGTTAGCCTTGAATTTTACAACCGCTTGCACCAAATTTGTATTTACACCTAGACCAAGAAGTACTAGTTGACTTCCTTGCTCACCAAACAATCGCTACTATTCAATAAAAATTCGTTCAGGATTTTAAACGGAAAGAAATGGTAGATTTTTTTTAAAGTTTATACAGCGTGACTTTGTTACGTCTTTCGGCAATGGATCGTAATTCATCGATGCATTTTTTAATTTGATGAACATAGTATGTAATATGTATGATCTGGTTGCTTTTTAAATAGTTTGGATTAGCAGTGTGGGGATGGCCTCTTAGACCTTAGATCTTTGCGCATTCGGATCTTTCGTCGCTTCAGTTTTAAGTTCTCTCTACCATGTAAACATTTTTTGTGTAATGTACGCATCAAAAGTGCCACCTCATGAAATATTTGAAAGTGAATTAATTACTTTAAATTATATCAAACGAGATACTTTAGAACTAATATCGTGCAATCAATGGATTTCTATTCCTTTTAGGCACATAATATATTTTTCCTTAGCTAGTTATAATACAAAGGGCAATAGCAGGTTTTTCTCGTATAATCACGTAATCAATGTGCGTATTCGTGGCGCTTAAGACGTTCTTGCTGCCAACAAATAATTATACTTATCAAAAATGAATTTACAAACAAAACAATCTATAAATATATACCTTTACTAATACAATAAGGAAGCGGTGAAAGCACAGTGGGTAGAAGCCCGAAATACCTTTTGAAGAGCAGAGTTCGAATCCCAGCACGCACCCCTAATTTTTCTAAGTTATGTGCGATTTTAACATCGTGAGGAAATGCATGCGTGAGAGTTCTCCATGGATCACGGCCTGAACCCTCATTGTGGGAAGAAGAGACCCGTTAAAGAAAGTTATATTTTAATTGCTTTAATTAAATGTAACTCCGGAAACTCCATTTAAGGTTGCTTGTCGGGATCGAACCCGGTCCCCGCAAAGGGAGACCGAAGCCTTAGCTATCACGGCTTTTCCACATTTGAAGAATTATATCTATGTAGAATAGAAAAAAACTTTATTGCAATAAAGCACTGAAAGAAAAGACACAAAGAGAACAGTAATAGTAGTTAGTGCTAAAGTGCTAAGGCGGATCACTAATAGTTGTAATATATAATAATATTATTAATAAATATGTATGTAAATATTTATTTTTAGTATATTTATTTAATGTACCACCTATATATGCATCTACAGCTTTTTCTTAATATGCCTTTAGCCCGGAAGAGTTTGCTAATCTTTTTTGCATTTTTTTTCTGTGTTGTGTTCAATAAAAGTATATTCATTCATTCATTCATAACTAATGCAGTAACGCTTTATAATAGATCCAAAATAGCATTAAGCGGACATGTTCTACATTCGCTAGCGAGA
Organism: Pararge aegeria; assembly: GCF_905163445.1. Lineage (NCBI taxonomy): Eukaryota > Metazoa > Arthropoda > Insecta > Lepidoptera > Nymphalidae > Pararge > Pararge aegeria. The sequence continues at coordinate 7,007,045 of NC_053203.1, forward strand.
TAAATCTAAATTACAACTGTCTAAATTATAATCGTGTTTACTCCGGAACTCGCGTTCGCAGGAAGAACGCAATTATGTTAACAGTGCAACTAATAACCACGGGCACAATGTAAGTGACGCATTAAGTAGTGCGTGAACTTACTGTCCCTGCAATTTGTGCCTTCTGAAAATTACAAGAAAAAAAATTACAAATAGACACAATGTAATTCAAAATTCATTTATTTCAAGTAGGCCTAATATAAGCACTTTTGAAACGTCAAGTCTGTCTGTTTGTAGTGATTCTACCACCGGTTCGGAAGGCAGATTCTACCGAGAAGAAGCCGGCAAGAAACTCAGCAGTTGCTCTTTTCCAACATCAACAATTTACATTTTGTATTTTAACATTCATTTTTCTATCTTGTGAGAGCTGAAAGCGGAGCCGGATGCTTCCAAGCAACCTTGTCATTAAAAAATTCATCAATTGTATAGTAACCTCGCTCTAATAAATGTGTTTTAACAAATTCTTTAAACTTGTGCATTGGCAGGTCCAAAATCACCTTAGGAATCATATTATAAAAGCGTATACTCAATCCCACAAATGATCCCTGTACCTTACGCAGACGATATGCAGATGACACTAATTTATGACCATTTCTTGTAAGTCGACTGTTTATGTCCACTTTTTGTGTATAAAGACTAATATGTTGTCTTACAAATACTATATTGTTATAAATATATTGTGAAGCTACAGTAAGTATGCCTATTTCTTTAAACTTCTCACGGAGGGATTCGCGTGATTTAAGTTTATATATTGACCGTACAGCTCTTTTCTGCAATATAAATATAGTTTCGATATCAGCTGCTTTACCCCATAACAAGATTCCATAGGACATAACACTATGAAAGTACGCAAAATAAACTAGCCTAGCTATTTCAACGTCAGTAATCTGTCTAATTTTTCTGACTGCGTAGGCAGCCGAGCTTAGTTTACCCGCTAGTGAATCTATATGGGCACCCCACTGTAGCTTATTATCCAAGGTCACGCCCAGAAAAACTGTGGAAGTCTCTATTTTTAGTGATTCACCATTTATCATTATATTTTTATCAATTTTCTTTACATTTGGTAAGATAAATTCGACACACTTTGTTTTTTTTGCATTTAAAAGTAAGTTGTTAACTGTAAACCAGTGCGACACATGCGACATAACACGGTTTACTTCGTCAGAGTTATCTTTACTCCTATCAGTCTTAAAAATTAGAGATGTATAATCTGCAAACAATACAATGTCGCATGTTCAACTGACATGGTACGGTAGATCATTTAAAGGTAAGGTTACTCTATTGCCGTGTGGTGATGGCAGACCAGAATTATCGACTTCCCGCGGGTGTCGTACGAGGCGACTATGAGAATATAACGGAGAGCGGGCAGCAGCTTCCTCTATTCTACTACTACCAACTACTGCGATCACCAGTCCGCCAGCCCAGCTTGGTGATTATGGGCATATCCTCCAGTTGGGAGAGGCCTTTAGTCCAACACTGGATAATAGGCTGGTGATGATGAAGGTTACTCACTTTGCGCATACCGCACTATGTTGTGCGTGGCATGTAGTGGGCCGGTCAAGGGTTGATGTGATGATAACGCCCTAAGTGTCGCGTGAACTTATAGTCGTAAGCTTTAGTAAATATTAACAGACACAACGCAAGAAAGTACCGGGCAATTGGCCTTAATTGCCCAGTACTTTTAACAAGGGAAATGTCTTGGTTTTACACGACTTCCTCGGGAGAGAGCGTTACGTGGGATTCTTACACGAAACTCTATCTGCGCCACCATCAGTGCGTATTGGGAAGTTCCGGGAACGATTCACTTTGTGCATAACGCACTGAGTGCGAGTGAGAGAGTAAAGTAATGTCAATTCAATGGGAAAATCTCAAGATACCCGCGTTCTCAGAAATCTCCTAGGTATTCGGAATTCGAACTTCAATAATGCATAACACGCTGAGAATAATAAAAATCCATCTTAATCACGCATTGGAAAATAGAAAATCTATCTCCTCCACATATTGGTAACTTCAGTCTTCCTGGCATATGGGGAACTACAAAAATCCATCTTCGTCACATATTGAGAACTACAATCCATTTTCATCATGTATTACTCCCGGAAGTCAGGAATAAGAACACACTGATGCCTTTCCAGTGTCCTTTACAATTAGCACAGCAAAAACAGAAAACAAAAATTTTATACCCCGATTAAACCAAAGCAAGTCAGTGGAAAGGAGTCATTTAAACCCGTTTGGCATTAAGTACCGTGCGGCGTTTAAAACTGTAGGATAATATGTAAAAGTCGTGCTAATGATAGCCATGTATGACGAAAGTTCACAAAGTCCATCTCCGCAAAATCTGCATACGTTCCCTTCCATCTTTCATGATGACAGGCGCAGTAATTAGGAAATTTCTAAACGAACAGACTATTACTGTTCCGGTTTACAGTTCATTCTTTGTTCGTTCAATATCCAAGTGAATAAACCACCTGGGGCGGTTGAATAACGCAATAGCAGACCTATTAATTTGTGTGACTGCGCAAGATTTAGTGCGCAAAATTGCAATGTGTAAGGTGACTAATGTTGCTAGCGTTCTTAGGTGGTCATTCATTTATTCGGGACTTTTCTTAACAATAAGAATATCAGCCCCATCGTTCCCTTTACAAAAATTAATACTTCCTACTTCTCTTATCGTAGCTTAAATCATTTAACTTTAAACGATCAAATTAAGGTTGTTAAACACAACTTCAAATATTGGTACATTGACTGACAATCTTTCCGCGGGTGACGCGGCTAAGCGAATGGAACGGATATCAGACAGCATCGTCCTCTATGCTACTTCTATCATCTACTGCGTTCACCAACCCGTCTGTCCAGCAGCGTGGTGATTATGGTAGGAGGCTTTGGCCGTGCCTAATTACCACCCTACCGACAAAGGCGAACCGCTAAGCGATTAAGTGTTTCGGTGCGATGTCGCGTACAAACCGATTAGGGGTATAACTACTATACTCCCTAACAGGTTAGCCCGCTACCAGCTTAAACTGCATCATCACTTACCACCAGATGAGATTGCAGTCAAGGTCAAACTTGTAGAGGAATATAAAAAAAAACAAACACTTCCGTCGCAGAGATGTTTAGTCCAGCAGACTGTTATAGGATATATATTAATGATGGTGGCAAAATACTCTGCTATATTGAGCTTCTTTGTCCGAGGCGGGTGCGTTTGGAACCTTCACAGCTTTGGCTTAAAGTTAACGAATATAATTCATCACCAAAATTAAAAAAAAAACATCTATAAACTATTGAAAAGAGCGTGTAATTTTGCCTAATTATGTTTTGAGATTTATACGCCCAAATTAATTTTTGACAACGGTACAGACAGAGTATAACAACATTGTCTAAAGTTTAAATTCGTCAACACCATTTCAGACACTGCTGCTAGCGGAACGTTCGTTAGATAAAAATTCAGTGTATTGAATTTACAGCTAAAACAGCGAGACATTGTTGTCACTTTTTTATTTTTACAGATATTTCTCTAAAGAGTATTGATATATAGCTAACTTTACCATATACCCGCGTCCTCATCGTCTTCAATTCTAATCACTAATCTATTTCGTCACTCCTGTCTAGCCGAACCGGGTCTTATCTATTAACTAATTGGGTTATAGCCTTATAAAAGTTCCATATTTATAAGTATAGCCAGTGGGCATTTGATACGTCTATCCAGAGAAAGACATAAGTGTGTGAATATGGCCAATTGGATGGCGATTGCCTGCCGAAAAGTAAATTCTTAGTAAATTATTCGTTGTAAGATTGATATATATTTAATATATGTTTTGGTATACATTTAATAATTATATTTCATTATTTAGAGATCGCTATGTAGCGATAGAGCCGCCAAATTGTATACTTTTTGTTAAATTTTTATTTATAATTTTTCTATGTCGTGTACAATAAAAGTGTATTCATTCATATTTATGATCTATCTCACTTCGATAGCTGTTACCATTGGTTTTCCAAAAAAAGGTCACATATATATGTGTATATATATAGCGATCTTTTTCGTCTCTCAGAATCAGAAGGGGTACCGCGCTGGCCATGTTTGGCATGGTTGATTTCGCACGCCTATGTTAACATTATGGAGGCATTCTCAAGCATGCAGTTTCCGTTCACATGTTTTCCTTCACCGTTTTAGCAAGTGATTTTTAAAAGCGTTTTAAAATGCACATAACTCCGAAAAGTTATATCTGCGTGCCGGAGTTCAAACTTAGTCCCCGAAAGGGAGACTAGGCTATAGATACCGCCCACTAATATGTGTCGTTTATTACTAAAGAGGGTCAAAGTAGAGTAGTTTGTTTAAATAAATCATAACAATGTGTCATGCGATCAGGTGTAAACTCATATCCTTAGTTACGAACGATTAAATTTCTGTGTCACAACTACATGTAACACTGCGTCAACTACTTTAGACACGGTGTCGATGTTAACCTGATTTGAATATTTTTTGAAGAAAAAATTTACTTAATGTCGTATAATTAACTAGCAATTCGCGATAGGTATATAGTTATACTACCTGTTGCCAGCCTTTTTAAGACGTCCGCGATTAAAACGGTATTTTACATATCCCGTGGGAACCACTTGGGATAACAAGTAAACTATGTTACTCTTGGTGTTTTCAACTAACTCTATTCCAAAAATCTGGTCGATTGGTTAGTTAGGGCGTTAAGATAGGACAAACAAACAAAAACACTTTAATAATATCAGTAAGTATGGAAGTCTGGATTATTCGTCTGCGATTTTTTTTCTGGTAATCATGAGATTCTAAGTTTTACTCAACAGTACTGAATGTAACACTTAAAGCGACGTTTTTTAATCCTATATCTTATATATATTAAATGTATATCATCTGCTCACTCAGTGCATACCCTGTGCTTACCCTCAATGCACGCCACTGCACATCCTAGTGAATTCCTAAAGGCCTTGTATCTGAAAATCTGGCATTTTCTCCTTGTCTATAATAGAAAGTGAACCACTATATAAGATAAGGGTTGGGCATTGACGAGCAGGGACAGTCAAATTTACGTCGAACCGAGCCAAGGAAGAGGAGGCATCCTCGGGTCGACGTCTCCCACCTTCCCCTGATGTCGTCGAGCCCTGGGGCTCTTCTCATGGCGAGCTCTCGCGCTCGCCTCGCTCCCCCGGTGACGCCGTAGCAACCCCTCAGGTGGTAATCGGCGAGTGTCCATCCGAAAAAGAAAAGATTGACGAGCACACAGTCTCTCAGAGTTCGCACGGGATATCCGACAGGATATCCCGTGAGCGACAGCTCATGCTCGTCACTGCATCCGAGCAGCATTATTGTGCCGGTCTGAGCGGAGTGGTTGCCGGTGTTATTACAGGCACATGAGGCTTCACACCTACACCGATGGACACACGACGGCACTTCGCAGGACGTTATCCTTGCAAGCCCTGCGAGGTCTTACTCTGTTTCGACTACTTTTGTTTAATTGGTAACTAGCGTACCCAGCCCGCTTCGCCGGGCTAGATTTTGCTTTATTTTAATTAAAACAATAAACTTACATCATTAATTTTTTTTATTTCAGTTTCATAATATATTAAATCATTTATTTCTTATTCTCTTGTCAAGCGGGTGAAGATCATTATCTACACCATGTACACCCAACAGTAGAATATCATCATAGTAAATAAAAGCTGTATTTGACAGTTTGACAGTTCAAAAATAGGAGTGCTCCGATCGTCACCAAACTTTACAGGATTACTCGCCAGGTCAATCCGGAGATTCCCTGAAAGTTATTCCCGGAGCCTATACGGAACATACCCACACACTTTCTCTTTTATATATATAGATATACATTTATTGTTGGAGGTGGGCGTTAATCGTTGCGACAAAGTTTATACTACTGCAACAGTTATCGCGGCACCATGTTTGTTGTGTCAATTCTGTACCCTTACCAATATTCTGAATAAATAAATAAAAAAAAAAATGGTTAACCACTAGCAATCAACTCGGGTAACCTGTAAAAAACTCATTAAGGACTTCCTTATGCAAGATTCCCCACAAAAAGAAATATTTAACATATACACAATGTTTTGTCCACACGAACTGAAAGCGCAGCTATGAATATGAAATTTCGCAAAATGTCATTATAATACTCGTGCCAAATCTTTATTGCCATTCGTACTCAAGGCATAACTTCATATATATTTCCGTTGAACAGCTTCTGGCGCTTGCGATGTCGTTAACGCTGTAATGGGGGGGCATCTGTTAAAGTTAAGTCTCTAAACCGACTTTGAAAAATGAAGGGAGATATAGTTGTACCTACGAGCTACGGAGAAAGGTCAAGAAATCAAAAAGTACGTCTAAATTAAAATTTAGCAGTTGAAAACGTCAAGTCTGTATGTTTGTAGCGAGTTTGTTTGTGTGTTAATTTTTTTTATTCAACTGCAAGAAGTGGTGATAGCGCATTGGGTAGGAGTTCGACTTTACTTTCGGGAGGCCGAGTTCGAATCCCAGCACGCACTCTAACTTTTCTAAGTTATATGCGTTTTAAATAATTAAAATGTCACTTGCTTCAGCGGTGAAGGGAAACATCGTGAAGAAACCTGCATGTCTGAGAGAACTACATAATGTTCTTAATGGTGTGCGGAGTCCACCAATGCGCACTGGGCCTGCGTGGTGGAAAACGGCCTTATCCCTTTCTCATTGTGGGAGGATACCCGTGCTCTGTAGTGGGTCGTTAATGGGTTGATATGATAATGTTGATGATTCCACACAAGTAAGCCCTTGACTGCAATCTCTCCTGGTGGCAAGTGATGATGGTGTCTAAGATGTCAGCGGGCTAACCTATTATTTCTACGCGACATCGTACCGGAACACTTAATCGCTTAGCGGCACGTATTTTTTCGGTACGGTGGTAACGAGCCACAGCAGAAGCCTTCCACTAGACCAGAACTGAGAATATTCTGAAATTATAAATTCCCAAATTGCTCCTGACGGGAATTGAACCCGGGACTACAATTTAAAACAACTGCGCTCACCGCTTCGCCAGCGAGGTCGTCCAGACTTAGATTCAAGCGCTTAGGAAATCACATAGATTTAATGCGAAAATACAAGGATACAATTCATTGTAATGAAACTGATTATGTCCCTCCGTAAGGGCTTATAGGCATTACAAAACAATTTCCCACGAGAATGAATATTTGGGTCCGACCATAGAGATGAATCTGAAAGTAGAGCTACTATTGTATACAGAATAGTTTATCTCGTATTTCGATCACGCGTGCTGTCTAACCTTTTTTTAACTGGCTGTATTTTATTGTAAGGGCCTCTGTGGCCTTTAAGTTAGCTTGTTGACAACGTATAACGAGGTCCTGGGTTTGACTGAATGAATATACTCTTATTGCACACTACAAAAAGTACGTAAAAAACAGAAAAGTATAACAAAACAATGTATACAATTTGGCGGCCTTATCGCTTCACAGCGATTTCTTCCAGGCAACCAATGGCGAAGAAAACAAATACAGAACATTGTTTGGTGGTGCACATATACTCATAAAATTAATATATCAATACTTAAATAAATATATGTTTAATGACTAGTTAATCCAATATAATATGCCATAATCGTGGCATGTAAAGGCGTCTGCCCTGATTATTTTCTCTAATTAATGAATGGATACACTTTTATTGCACGCCACTTAAAAATACAGGTTCAATTTTAAATAACGAGTTTACACGATATGAATCATTACAGCTGGTCAAACCGCTCGGAGCGCCTTGACGGGCCATTAATGCCTCTCTCCTATGAGGCCTCTGTCAAGCAGTGGTACATCAATAGCCTGAGGAAAATGACGATGTTTTGTCTAATATCAAACGTTTAAAGTACGGATTAGTAGTCATTACACGCCTTTGAGAAGAGATAAAGAACTCTCGGGCATGCGGATTTCGTCATGATTTTCCTGTACCTTTAAAGCAATGCTTAAAACGCACTTAACTCCGGAAATTTAGGAAAGCGTGCCGAACATAGAAGTCTGTTCCAACATAAAGGATACAGGCTATCACAGCTTTTCCAGTGTAATTCTGGCGTCTCTACAGACGATCGATTATTCAACATTGTCTTTGTGTTAGCAGTTTACGCAGCCACTTAGTCGAATAAGACATTGATGATCGCTCAACTTAAAAATAAGTGTTTCAGAATTTTTCGGTTTAACAATTAATTGATAGCGCGTAAGTTTGCCAATCGAGCAATAGCCGCTTTACCGTTAAACTAAATCTCTTTGGGTATGACCCACATTGTCTGTTGCCATTCTGACCCCAACCTTCTGCCGTGAACCGTATAACAACCTCTAAACGATTGTTAACCGATAGAAGGAAAATAATACGTAATGTGTAGTAACATACGTGCTATAATACTATATCTGATGTGAGAACACTAAGTGGTACCGTTTAAAGGAAAATATACTCTAGCAGTTCTCGCATAAGTGCTACATTGTTATATTCTCTTTAAATAAAATATTGGTATGTTTATCACAGATATCTGTATGGAGGTAAAAATAGAACGATGTAATGTCGGTATTAGACTAGAGGTAACGAATTATTTATTAATACGGCTATGAAGTCCTAGTACTAGTTGTTTGTCAACTGTACAGTTTAAAGCGCTGATAGCCCAGTGGGTAGGAGCTCGACCTCTCTTTGGGGGGGCCGTGTTCGAATCCCAGCACTTACTTTCATCTTTCTAAAGTTATGTGCGTTCTAAGTAATTATAATATCACTTTCTATAACGGTAAAGAAAAATCGTAAGGGTTGCATGCCTGCAAGTTCTCGATAATGTTCTCAAAGGTGTGTGGAGTCCACCAATCAGCACTGGGCTAGCGTGGTGGACTCCGACCTCAACCCCTTCTCATTGTGGGTGTTGACCCGTGTCCTGTAGAGACCAGTAGACTTTGAAGAAAATTGTTCATATGGTTGTCTTTTCTTAATGATAAGTGAAAAACCGTGCGCCTTAAAATGAAATAAAAACCTGTAATTAGAATAATATCTCACTTTTATAGTAACCTTACTTTAACGTTTCAATAAATCGGGGTACTTAAAACCTCAATTTTTAAAACCACTTTAGGGTGGTAGGAAGAGATCTTTTATAGGGTTTTTGGTACATAAATAATAAAAATAAATGAAATAAATATATCTGTACTAAGCCAACGAAAATAAGAAAATATACTAATTAAAAGAACAATAATAATTATAATAATTACATGTTGTGTAACTTACGACATATACACGTTACATAACAGTATAAACAACGTATATATTGCAATCCTCGATATGAAATAACAACGGTGTACTTGTGATCATTAAAAAGATGAATGATTAAACTTTGACACTCGGCGAATGAATGATATGAGTTAATGCATCGTTCAGACGGCTGCAGGGAATGAGTCATTGCCCGTTGATAATAATTTCCTGTGGATACCAATTAAATCTTTACATGGTACAATGGGTTGGGGCATCTCGGTGCAACTTGCAATGTATGAACTTGATTGAAGAAGAGGAAGAAACACTTTATTGCACGTATAACATACAGGAAAAGAAACAGTAAACAATGTAGACATGCAAAGGCGGCCAAATTGCTGCAAGCAATTTTACTGGCCCAGTGCCGATTGGTGGACTCCACACCTCTTTGAGAACATTATCGAGAAATCACAGCCATGCATTTTTCCTCACGATGTTTACCTTCACCGTTGAAGCAAGTGATATTTTAATTACTTAAAACGCACAAAACTTACAAAAGTTAGGGGTACGTGCTGGGGTTCGAACTCGGCCCCCTCGAAAGTGAAGTCTAGCTTCTACTCACTGGGCTATCACCGCATCTGTGGATTATTGAAATGATGATATTTAAAACTTCGCAGTATCGAAATTAGTATATTTTTACGTTCCAACTAAAACTCAGGCCAAGTTGGCGGCATGTATGTATCTACTCAAGTGTAAGTTAAAAAGGTAAAAGGGACGAAATGTACGGTGTGATAAGCACCTCCGCACCCTAGCCCTTAGGTCGAGAGCTAAGTGACCTTTGACATGGCAACTTATGTCCGTGAAGAGATCTTTTATCAAATTTCACAATTGCCCTTTTTAAAGTTATCCATGACACACCTTTTTTCGATGTGGAGATGGATACAATAATAATCTGATTCAAATTCAAATTGCTTTATTCATGTATGCCTATCACAGTTATGAAGCGTTCATACATATATTGTAAAGGGATGGTGATAACTTCGTTCGCCAACTTAAACCTAAAGCTACGAGGTTTTCAAACGCGCCATGGTCTTAGAAGTTCCCACAACAAACTTAGCCGGGTAAAGTTGATCTATGTTGAGCATCTTAAGCTACGCCTAGATACATTTATTTATTTATTTATTGATTCTTAATCAACAGCGTTACAATAAAATATATATTTATAAATAGTTTCACTGAAATCTAAGGCCACAAAGATTACAAAAACATAACATTTTGTAATAGTACGGTCTCGGATTTAACATAAAAATAATTAGGTAATTTGAATTAATAAATATGTAAAAGAGTTAATAACATAAAAGTGTGAACAAGACGTAAAGAAACAAAGAAAACTATTAAGTCTAATAGATCAGAAACAATCAAATGATATAATAATGTATTTGTGTGATAAAAATGTATTTGTCGCAGCATGTGAAAATGCACATATTTGTATGTTCGTGCGTGCTTGCGTGCGTGCGTGCGTGCGTGCGTATGTGTGTCTACGTGCGTATTTGTGGGTATGTTCACAGAATATTACTTAATGTTAGTAGTAGAGAGCTCAGCCGGGGAAGTACTGGCGCCATGCTTATTTCTGCCGCCAAGCAGCAAATTTATAACACACAAATATTATCGTGCAGTAAGCAAAGCAATAGTTGTGAGATATGTTATACGTCAATCCAACGTTATCACATAGTGCAGGAAACTATATGCGTCTCAAATATAGGGAGTCAGTGGCTGTATTGGGTCATGATTAGTTCATCCTCTCATCGTTGCCCGGAGTAAAATGTAATGGTATTGGAGCTCATGGTCAAGGAAACGAGGTGGCGAAATCCATTGTTGTTGATTCTTGCCATGAGAAAAAACTTGTAAAACTTCTGATAGTGTTCGAGGAAAAATTTTAATCACTAAGCTTGTCGTTTAACTCCACAAATGTCTCATTATTATAAACCCAATTTTGGCCCACTAGGTGGTACGGGGATCCTCTCAGAATGAGGCGGTCGACCGTTGTCTACAACTCTTGCGGACTGGAAGACTTCACATGCCTTTGAGATCGTGATAGAGAACTCTCAGGCATGTAGGTTTCCTCACGCCGCTTAACTCCATAGATGTCTCAATATCATTATAAACCAAATACTCTGCGCACGGGTCTGCTCTCAGAATGAGATGGTAGACCGTAGTCTACAACGCTGTCCAAGTGCGGGCTGGAAGACTTCACATGCCTTTGAGAACGTTTTAAAGAACTCTCAGGCATGCAGGTTTCCTCACGTCGTTTCCCTTCGCCGTTAAGCAAGTTATTAAATTAAAAACACCGAAGCCGCTATCATAGGTGATCACCGCTTCCACTAGGCTATCACCGCATTACTATGTTCCGGTCTGAAGGGCGTGGTTTTCGGTGTAATTACAGGCATATTAGTCCCTCAATAAATATTATAAAAATAGTTATACATTTATAAACAATTTGAAGTTGGCGCCTGTAGGAAACGACGGAATGAACGATCTAAAAAAAAATCCCACCAGCTCCCCAGCTATCTCGTTTACTACAACTTGGTCATATGCCAAAGCGCATACGTAACGCAATACGCAAATATTGTGACAATGTAATATAGAATTTAACTCTCTGTACTCTCGCATTGTCTCGAGGTGCAAGCAAAGCTCTTTTTCAAAAAAAACTCCACTCTTTTGAATTCACCGAAGGAAGAATATATATAAATACTAGCTGTTGCCCGCGATTTCGTATGCGTTTGATTATGTTTCATGATGTGGCATTCAATTAAGTAGTAGATCTAAGAAAAGTTTAAGTATGTAGTACCGCTAAGCATTAAATGAGGGGTTTGCTGCTGCCCCCTGGGAGTTCTGTCCTCTATCTCCAACCACAGTTTGGGCAAAATTAAACACATATTATAACCTCTTTAGTACAAAAATAATTATTAAAATCGGTTATAATTTGTCGGAGTTATGGTGTAAAATCGTCAAACACTAATCCCCTCTCCCAAAGGAACCGAGCTTAATGTCGGGATAAAAGGTACCCAATATTACTTCTAACACTTCCAAAAATATGTGTACAAAGTTGCATGAGGAATGGTTAAGTAGTTTTTGCGTGAAAGCGTAACAAACAAACTTACATTCACATTTATAATATTATACGTTAAGTAGGGATTAGTAGGGATATGAAGCGGTGCTAGTCAGTGGTTAGTGATTCAGTCGTCTCCCTATCGGAGGATCGAGCTATCTCCGGCACTTATGTATACAGAATTAAGAACTTTCAGAAACAGGGCACACGTCTGATATTCAAGCATCAAAAACCACTCCACTTTAGTAGTGTTTCTCGAACAGGCGGTTAGCCACTTCATACCATTTAACAGTTGACAGTCATTATTTTACCTCTAATGTTCTAAAAGGTTTACCATAAAATGGTATGATTTTTTTTAATAAAATTAAGCTTAATTCTCTATAATCCGCGAACAGCAGCAGACTGTTGTAATTTCCAATTTCTTCAATCCGTATACCCCACACCAAACAGAACCTCGGCAATGTACCCTCTACGCACGTTTCGCTCCGAAACCGGAGCATCCTTAGGAGATGTTGACTTTACAATAAATAATTGTTACTTAACAATTATTAGCAAATAAAGCTTAATTTACATAATATATTATGGATTTCCGCATAGTAGTAACGCCTGCTTCTATCCAATATATGTTTTTGCGGGCAACACGCGGGGCGTTTTCCCTTTTTTTGGACACAATGCACTGCATTCAACAATGGTTGAATAAGGGTTTTGTATGCTTTTAATTCTGTGAATAAATATATAGATAGAGTAATAAATTATAACTTTATTGCAACAAAACTCAAAGAAACAATACAAAGAAAAACAGAGACATAAGAACATAGTGTTAAGTTGCAAAGGCGGCCTTATGACTTAAAGTGATATTTTAAAGGAAACCTAAGCGTAATTTCTTTCAGTTAATGAAAATTAAAATGAAAGGTTACCTATTTTTACGTTATATTCATGAAAAGACAAATAAAACAGTGAATTATATGTTTATGGATTATTGAAAATTCTACCTCTAGCGGGATTAAATTGGCAATTAGAGTTTATTTGTCAGAACGCGCTATACTTGGGAACCGATTTAAGAGAGCTTATTTTATTTTCATAGAAGGAAGAAGGAATTTCATTTTCCTCTTAAGGAAGGTTATAGGCTTTAAAGTACCACGCTACTATCTCAAGGCGGGTGGAGCGACGCGGTGGGTCGGGTTATATTGTGTGGAATAGCGGTGGAATACAGTTTTCCCATTACAACCTAGAAATTATTGTTATTTCCAATGCCTGTCGACTATCTAGACTAAGTTGAACTAAATCGTTTCTAGAACTTTCTTACTGTGAAGGTAAGGTGGGTGTGTCAACTGCAGAATTTATTACCCTACGGCGCGTATTATGCGCACTAGATTTCTAGTCATCCGGGGAAACTACTAATCTATTCATTGCCATTTACATCTTGTAACAGCTAGGGTAAGTGGATGTTTTGTCAGCGTTAATCGATATTCTGAATTATAAGCTTCTCTACTTTTGTCAGAGTAGGCTTATATAACGGTATCTTATATGTATAACTAGCTTCTGCCCGCGACTTCGTGTGCGTGGACTTCAGAATTGGGTCTAACGTTGAGCTCGTTAACAATTTTTAATTTTACCACGGGAACTATTTAAGAGTACGGTAAAGGTAGCACATGTCCTTTTAATGACATAGGGGACATGCATACCAAATTTTTCGTAAACAATTGTCAAGGTTCCTTTAGGAACTACTTAAAAGATCGGTATAAAAGGTAGCCTATGTTATTTTCCCTTTCAGAGGCTACATGCATGACAAATTTCATCCAAATCCGATCAGCCGTTTTTGCGTGATTGAGTAACAAACGTCCACACTTTCACATTTATAATATGATAAGTATTTCACTTAAATTTTGCCTTTGACTGCATTCTCACATGGTAGTAAGTAATGATGCCTATTAAACCTAAGGGTATGGGTCGGTTCGGTTTCTACGCGGCATCGTACCGCAACGCTGAATCGCTTGGCGGTACGCCAACCAGACCAGACAATAATTCAGAAATTATAAGTTCCCAAATTGCTCTTGCTGGGGTTGAACCCGGGACCTTTGCTATTAACAAAGTGGGTTCACAGTGCCCACCACTGCGCCAACGAGGTCGTCATGTTTTCGCGGTATATAATATTATGTTTAATATCCGTATAGTACCTACTTTGAGTTCGAACTCAAACTTTTTTCAAAGAAAAAGAAAAAAAACTGAACCTACCCATTGCACCCATGTTATTTTAAACTCAAAATACATTTATTTCAAGTAGACCTAATATAAGCACTTTTGAAACGTCAAGTCTGTCTGTGTGTAGTGACTCTACCACCGGTTCGGAAGGCAGATTCTACCGAGAAGAAGCCGGCAAGAAACTCAGCAGTTGCTCTTTTTCAATATCAACAATTTACATTTTACATTTTAAAATTCATTTTTCTATCTTGTGAGAGATGAAAGCGGAGCAGGATGCTTCCAAGCAACCTTGTCATTAAGAAATTCATCAATTGTATAGTAACCTCGCTGTAATAAATGTGTTTTAACACATTCTTTAAACTTTTGCAATGGTAGGTCCAAAATAACTTTAGGAATCATGTTATAAAAGCATATACTCAATCCCACAAATGACTACTGTACCTTTCGCAGACGAATTATATATTTCGCAGAAATATAAATGCAGTGCAAAAAGAGCATAGCTTTCGTAAAAACTCGTAGGTAATTCATAAGTTTATAGAATAGCAGTGTAAAATAATAGAAAATTGTCTTTTATTAAGTTTTATTCATCTTGGCGAATGGGATCTAAGCGATAATTCATATCGGTAAACGCTATTTTGTCACCGATAGTACTATCGACTTTTATAGCTTCTTTATTCCGTATTTGGTTATCAACCTAGAATCTGTATGGAATCCGAAAAATGTTGTAATAAGTTCGCACGCACGAACAAGAGCAACCTAATTAGTAATTTTCCCATTTACATCCATTTACAACTGTATACATAGTTACACTACTAATAAGTTCCATAGTACATCTGAACGCTCATATTTCAAACGTGTTAAATAATGGATAAACACCATTAGTATGAAATCTGCGCTCATACGATCATATAGTTTTATTTATGTATGTACTAGGTGTGCCATCCCTTAAAAAAATCTAAGCATCCTTAGTGTAAAATCTGCGCTTATACGATCATATAGTTTTATTTATGTACAAGGTGTGCCATACCTTTAAAAAATCGAAGGCAAAAAGTATTCTACTTTTTTATACTTTTGATACATCGCATGTTATTAATCTGTGACTTAGCACTTTTCGTCTACGTTTCTGGCTTCGGTGTTTCCTGATTCATACAACTTGAATGCCTTCAAGCACCCTTAGTGTGAAATCTGCGCTCATACGATCATACAGTATCATATAGTTATCATATAGTTTTATTTATGTACTAGGTGTGCCAACCATTATAAAACTATAAGGCAAAAAGTATTCGACTTTTCTTTATATTCTGAATACATCACATATAATTAATCTGTGACTTTTGCGCTTTTCGTCTACGTTTCTGATACGTACCGCTTAAGCTTGGAACGCTCTTCCGGCTTCGGTGTTTCCTGATTCATACAACTTGAATGCCTTCAAGGCAAGAGTGAATAGGCATTTTCTAGGCAAACGTGCCTCAAGTTAGACCGCATTATTGCTTTAAACCAGGCATTATAGTAGTCAAGCGCAAGTCTATCTAATTCTACTAAGACTTATTTAATACTAGTTGTTGCCCGCGACTTTGTCTTCTTTTGTTTTTTGAGACACATGGACATTAAATTTAGGTGAAGTTGTACTGAAATTTTTAAGTTGTGTATTCTTATAAAAAAAAAAGAAACCATTCGCAAAACAATATCTCAAAAGAACTTCCTGACCAGTCTTAGCTCCTCCTATCACTTACAAAAAATAGTAATCGTTATAGGACGAATCGAAATCGTATTGTTAGTTGATTTATATGCTAAAGGTTAACGAAGAACATTTCTATCATTTTTATATAGTCCTTGTGTAAAATCGTCAAACTTTTTCATCACCTCTCCCAAAGGAATTTCGGAATAAAAAGTATCCTATATTACTTCTATTACCTCCAAGAATATGTTTCCAAAGTTTTATGATGATCGGTTCAGTAGTCTTTGCGTGAAAGCGTACCTAACAAACTTACATTCACATTTATAATATCAATTTAATAAGGATTTAATATTAATTTAATTTAGTAGGGATATTGAAAATATGCCCCCGTCTTCGTGCGCGTTTTCCTGGTTTTTTGACCAACGCGCGGGAACAGTTTAATTTCGCGGGCTAAAAAGTGTCCTATGTCTGTCTCCATGTTGAGGTGGCGCTATCTCTGTGCCAAATTTGGCAATGTTGGCTGGTCTGTAATTCCATTCATAGGTAATACAGTAAAGGGATCCGCTAAGCTATAGCTATTAATATAAGGAAAAGCTATTAATATATTGCTTATAAATACTCCACTGATGGGCTTTTTTCGTAAGGTTTGCCAATAATTACCACGCTGGGCAAACTGGTTGTTCATCGTAGTAGTACAGAGGGCGCTGCTGCCCGTTCTTCGTTATACTCCCTTTATTTTTTTTAATTTATACAAAGTATTGTACTAAAGTTTCCATTTGTGGTATACAAATAAAGTATTTGTACTAAAAAAAAAAAAACAATGGACACAACAAGAAAAAACTTAAAAAGTAGGATACAAAGGGCGGCCTTAACGCTTAGTGGTGATCTCTTTCAGGCAACCTTAGGATTAGGAAAACCAAGGGAAACCCATTGGTGGGGTGTATTATTATTATATACATCCTTACGAAGATTTACACACTAATACTTATCCAGATTACACTCATAAGATACTAATAATGCCCTTTGTCGCCTCTTACGACATGCGTGGGGAGAGGAGGGGTAGCGACAACTGTATTCTGATCTGCCGTCATCAAACCACATGCAAGTAGTGGCATGCACTGCATACGTGCGCAGAAGCACTGCCTACCCTAAAATTGATATATAGCTCGTATAGGAGGATTTTTGCCATTTTATGCAATTTTCCTGCTGTATGCATACCTTAGTAAGAGACCTAATGCACGCCACTGCATGCAAGCTATATATATGTATTATGTACCAAGTATCATCAAGAACGGTAACATACAAACACCTCGTACTTACCTAAAATAAGATATTCCGTTACTTTTGTATTTTTTCGGAAGTTAAGAGACTTTCTGATAGCTGACATCAAAGGTTTCGATACTCGAAATCGACGGACTCTGACTAAGGTTGCGATTGCAGAACTGATTAGAGGAACTTACATTGTCTATGTTGGACGAACTGCTTCTAAGTAATGCTTACGAGGACGGGTGTTGTGTTCTATCCTTCATTGAATTCAATTCTTAGTATTACCATTCCAATTTATGTAACACGACAGTTCGGTTGATGGTCTCGATACTATCGCATTCGTGGAATCCCTATTTTCGTATATATATTAATTTATGTTTCTGTATCTATTTTCTATCTTTACAGAAACATTTGTTTTTTTTTGGTCTGTGCAGTGAGCAAACCGTTTCTTTGGGAAAGAAGTTAAATTGAATAAAATTCAATTCAAAATTCATTTATTTCAAGTAGGCCTGGGTATAAGCACTTTTGAAACGTCAAGAATGTCCGTTTGTAGTGACTCTACCACCGGTTCAGAAAGCAGATTCTACAGAGGAGAACCGGCAAGAAACTCAGTAGTTGCTCTTTTTCTCTTTTTCGAATAGTGGGCTGATTTAGGCTATTGATCGGAGTAACTTAAGGTGTTGCCTTTACTTCACTAATAGTGATCGATAACTAAAGGCAAAAATACCTTTAGTCGCTAATTTAGTGACGTACTGAAGGTAACCAACGTACATAAACAAACTGATAGTATCACTGTTTGAACGGTTTGTTTATCTTTTAAATGGTTCAGGAAAAATAGGCGATAAATAAATAATGCATGCATTACAACGTCTATTGCCAAGCAAGAAAAATCAGTAGGCATAACAGTCACGTACCAGTTTTCTTTCCGCACATACGTAAAGAAATCAATTCTAAATCTTCTCGGCCACGCACGTTATAGGGCGTTTGACATTGGGAAAGTTAAACGACCTGTAGGGCTATTCTGGAAGGACGTTTTTGTAACTCGACAGCTAAATTCGCGATGAGTTTGCAAATTCGTATTCTCTAAAACTCGATAGTAAAGGTGGCGCCGCACTGTCGGATGTGGCGGGAAGATAAACTGCATGTTTGGGCTAATTTGACATTAATCCTCGATCGTCGAAACTCGTGTCAAGTTGTCAAACAAAAAGTTAATCAAGAGCAATAGAGTTCTCTAGTGAATTAAAATATTTAAAGCGTATTTTATATTACATTTAATTAAAAATTAGTTATTTTTGTTACATTTTAGTTAGTTATAGCTATTATTAAAACCATGGCTCGTTTATTCATATTCAATTATTTATAAGAAAAAGCGTACTCATTAGATTGTATTGAAAGTCAACGCCAAGCAAATGAGATACGTAATTTTCATATGCACAGAGTCTTTGTTTTTAATTACCGGTTGTTGAAAGAGTTGATGAATACATATAGCACCTCGGCGACACCGAAGCGCATTAGCCAAAGTAAAGGTAAGTAATTAGTTTTTTTTTTATTACCTAACCTTTCGTACTTTCTGATAAATGTAATTTTAAATTAGGTAGGTACCTACCTAAACAGTTATTACGTGCCCTCTCTTTCTTTGCCAGTGAAAGTGGTCAAAGGATATGTGGGAAGAATATTAATTCTTTATGTCGCAGCCTTCGGCTTCCCGTTGTATACATGCAGTGGTCGAATCAGTTGAAGTAGTATTAAAAGTGTAATTGAAACATTGAACTTAATAAAATTTGAGGTTCTTCAAATAAAACGCAAAGCTTAAGCAAAGCATAAACATTTATTAATATTATTAGCATAATATGTAAAATATGATAAAAACCTTTGCCCACTGCTTCCACGTCTTCACACAGCCTCCCAGGCTATTTATTAAGTTGCATTGCCAGTGTCTCCCAGGATCTTCGGGCTGCGGCTATGGCACTAGGCACTTTTCAGAAACCTTTTACCATGATTGGGTTTTTCGCTAAAAACTCTACTTTAGCACGAGAGGGATGCGACGATCTTTCCTTATGCTAAAGTAAGTCAGTGTTAAAAAATTATAAATATACGTTAGAGGTGCGTGCTGGGATTCGAACTCGGCCCGCTAAAGTGAAGTCGAGCTCCCACTGGGCTAACACCGCTTTAGTTACTTCGTTTATTTAAAATTTGTTTGTTTATTTCCTAAAAAAACTTCAATCTCGAATTCACATTAACTGTAACTTGTACATTTTTTAATTTAAGGCAAATATATTATGTCATACAGCCTATATAAATGTTATTTCAGTATTTTAATCATCAAAAATTCTGATTTATTTTATATAGCCTACATTTCAAACTAATAAAACAGTAAATCATAGAATTAATAGGAAAATGATTTTGTAAAATAAGGATATAATATTTTACCGATTCGTTTATTACAACTAAGGCCATCTATATTTGTTCGAGCTTCGAATTCGAAACTCACTTCACTTCGCAAGTACGTGCCAGGTGTTTAGAGAATATCATATAAAGATCGCTTTCGAAGTGATCTTTCTCACTTGAGTGAGCTTCGATATCGAGCTGGCATTCAGATTTCAGAATAGCCATGCAGTACATATTTTAGTATGCATTACATACGCGGCTTGATTGCCTAATGACAGGCGAACGATTTGCGCAGCAATACCATAACATAGTATGTTAATAATTAATAGCTTTATGATGATTGCAGTCCAATTTGTGTGGAGCATAGCTATATATATGCAGTATTGTAAAATTCAAAGCAGATTTCGTTGTTAATTTTTGGCATTTAAACCTGTGGAAATAATATTGCGATAACTTTAATAGCTAATTAATTCGATTGTGTAATCGAGCCTTATCAACGCAACGGTCAGTGTTTCTGTAGTATATACCTACGAGTATTATTATTTTATTATACAATACATTGATAAACAATAATAATAATGACTAATGAGGAAGCCACGACTTTATAACTAAATCTTGTAACTAGCTATTCCATACAAGGTTAGCCCGAAAGGGTGTAACTAGGCAAATAATAAATAATATAAAATAAATATACTACGACAATACACATATCGCCATGTAGCCCCAAAGTAAGCGTAGCTTGTGTTATGGGTACTAAGATAGCTGATGAATATTTTTTATGAGTATAATACACATTAATACTTATAATATATAGATATACACCCAGCCACTGAAAAACATTCATGTTCATCACACAAACATTTTCCAGTTGTGGGATTCGAACCCACGGCCTTGGACTCAGAAAGCAGGGTCGCTGCCCACTGCGCCAATCGGCCCTTCAGACCGAAACACAGCATTGGAACAATGCTGCTTGGCGGCTGAAATGAACATCGCGGCAGTACTTCCCCGGACGAGCTCCGCCACAAAAAGCTATTCTTTAATAAACAGTTGTTTCCTTATTTTCAGAACTCGGAGGAATGGGGGCACAAATCAGAACACCCCGCCTTACAACGAAGAAGCAGTGAGAGCTTTTAACTAGTTCCTATGTCTGTGATCGCGAGGTGAATAATCGCATTGTGTTAAGTCCATGTAAGTCTATAGTTAAAACCAGGTCCGGATTTATCTATATCTACATCCCGACACGCCGCGCCGCTCTGATACGGTACGCGATAACGCCTGTACCTCAGTACGAGATTAGTACGCGCGTTATCTAAGAGTCGATTTCGAGTATCGAAACGCTTGAAAGTTTCAATAACATGGGGCTAAAAGCTTAAAATCCTAAAAATAAACTAAAATACATAGTAGGTACAGATTGGTAATTCTAAAACCCTGAATGAAGCCTGGTATGAATGCAGGGTTATTTCCTATATACTATAGAACCAGCGTTGGTGTTTCATGAATGAATGAATGAATATACTTTTATTGCACACCACAAAAAGTACATAGAAAAAAAAGAAAAGTATAACAAAACAACGTATACAATTTGGCGGCCTTATCGCTTCATGACGATTTCTACCAGCGATAGCGAAAGTGAAATAAATTTATTTCATGAGATATAGTTTTTAAGTTCAATGTTTTCTCTACGAAGCGAATTTTTGTAATTCCAAGCGAATCTGAGAAATAAAGATCTTAAACCATACCGTAACTACATCCGCCTTCTTGAGCTTACATCTAAAACACAGACATATGTTAATCACAAATTTGTATTATAACGGTCAGTATAAGATTAGTACCGACGCGACGCCGGGAATCGGGGTCCCTTTTTTGCGTCATTTCAAAGTAAAATAGAAATAATCTGCATTATTTTAAATCTCAAATTCGTCCATAAATCTATATCCGTACATAGTCCCTAATCGAAACGTTAGTAAAAAAAATGCGTTTTTTATGTTAATTTCATTTTACTTTGTCGTTTTACTCGATACGATACTCGAAAATGCCTGGACCATAACGAGCTTGCAAACTTTGTACTAAAGGTTTTCCTACACGATAAAAATATTTCTCAATATGATTTTTTTTTTACAGGTTTCCATTGGAAGTTCGATACGTTTAGTCCGAAATGGATACCTTGCAAATAGGGCATGGGCATAGCAAGGGATCGAGTAGAAGTCAGTCACCATCTGCCGTGGACTTGCGAGACCCGGCGGTGGTGACTGATGACGTCATCAGATCGAGGGTCCAGTCACCATCTACTGCTCACCATGTAAGTAAATTGTTTTAAAGAAACTATTATGGATCGTAAGCAACACGCACTGTTCGAAGACTTAGGTATACTACTATACTATTAAAGATAAAAGACATGCGCATAGTACCTTCGCTAGGCGAAGCTTACGTAATAAAGTGTCAGAAGTCACTGGATTTTAATATTGCATGTGATGTCAGAGCTGTTTCTAATTTCTTTTAGTCAAAACTATGGCAGTAGTTTACTCAAAAACTATCAGCGTTTCGGTTTCACAGATAAGTCTTAGAGACAGTAAATAATGTACCTCTTAAGCATGTTAAGTAATATTTCGGTTTTCATTTACACTTTGTATATGGTTTATTTTCCAGGAGTCATCGCGCCATGCGGAGTCCCGCGCCCACCACGTCAAGTCGCATTCCAGAGATCTGGGCAACAGCCCGCTTTCCGGGAACACAACTGTTAACAGCTCTAGAGAGTAAGTTATTTGTAATGTCTCTGTCAATGGGATTCTTAAAAAAAATCATTGAAATGTTCCTATATTTGAAACTAATACTGTTAAATCATCAATTAGTTTTTTCCTATTTCTTTAAGACTGGACATTTAGAAAGCGGTCTCAGGTAAATCAGATGGCGAACGTTTTTTATTCTGGCTTGGTTTAGAAATGCCATAATTTCAGGCTAGAATTTTATTGAAAACAGACACAGAAAAACATTCATGTTATCACAAATTAATTCTGTTCGTAGCTGGTTATCGACGGATGAAAAAAATTCCATGTTCGTAACTGGTTGGGAATGTTCAGTTACGAACGGATGGAACCAACATTTCCTACTCTTGGGAATCGAACCTTGCCTTGCCTTGGACTCAGCAGGGTCGCTGCCCACTGCGCCAATTGGCCGTCAAACTTAAATGTATTATTGATCGAAACTGACCTCTCAATAGATCCATTACTTTCAGTTTGGAGGACTCGCCACAAAAGAAGAGCATGTCCAACATTCTAAGTCCGAGCGACTACGCGTACGCTGTAGTCAGTCCTAACGTATCATACGCACTCTCCACTGACGAATACGGTTCTCCGGCTTACAGAGGTATACATCTTGAGTTCCACTACTAACTGCGTCCCGCGGTGTTACCCACAGTGAAAAAGTTATGGTTCTTTTTATATTGCAATTACGTGTACACAATTGTTCATCGCGGAGCGCAGTTAGTATAAATGTTATATAACTGTAGACTCAACACTAAATGAATTATAACGCAAGGATCTGGAAAATGCCCTTCCAGCTTCCATTTACAACAGTGCCTGCATCATCACTTACCATCAGGTGTGATTGCAGTCAACCGCTCGTCTATATACATTTAAGAAAAATACTAAAGTCTACAGTTCTAGCTCCTCGGCGTGAAATTAAGTTTTTCACATACCTCTCGGGTACCATTGATTTTTCGGGGTAAAAAGTAGCTTATGTGTCAATCTAGGCCATAATCTATATCCAATCAGACAAATTTCAGTCAAATCCATTAAGAAGTTTTTGCGTGATGAACATTCGTACATCCATACATTCATAGATCTATTAATATCTATTAAACCTTATAAGTTTCACGTTTATAATATTAGTAGTTATCATTTGAGTCTTACTGCTAGAGTTTTGTTCGGTTTGTCTCGCTCGCAAACAATTGATCTCTCGCTCTCGCTCTATGAAAGAAGTTTCAAATAAGTTACCGTACTAACATCTCTATCAGAATCATTTCAACCGAATCATTATATATCGTGAATTTCTATTATGAGCAAGTTTGATCTATTTAAGTATTTGACATTTAAAGAACAGGTTAATGAGCGGGTAACTGCGGGTAATTTCATCACTCGCGCGCATCTGTTACAGAATAGAAGTTATAAAGACTTATACAACGTGTAACAGAATTACGGAATAATATTGAAGGGTGCATAAGTATATCACACAAGCAATCGCTGTGTAAAAATATTAAATCGAAAGAAGCATATTTATTTTTCCATACAAACTAGTTCAAAACATTCTAAGCGTTTTGACAACCCTATTGAAGATCAAGATCCCGACACGCGCATAGTACCTTTTCAGTAAAAACTATGGTAGTGTATAATCAGAAACTAATTCATAAGTCTCTCTCAAGAAAGTACATAATGTACCTCTAAAGCCTGTTTAGTATTATTTCGGTTTTCATTTACACGTTGTAGTAACGGTTAATGAAAGCTGCTATATATTTCGGTATGTAGCAGCCCATTAACGTCACAGTACTGCTCCAATGCGGGTTGGTGGGATTTAACGATTATTATAGCAAGTAAGTGATAATAACCGGGACGGCTTAACGTGCTCAGGCGCAGGAGTTGACAACGCGGGTTGGTACTGGAAAATTCTTTAAACCGCAATACCTAACAATTTTTGGCCTGACCCGGGATTCGATCCCAGGACCTTATGATCCGTAGTTGGAAATGCTAGTCTAGTGGTTAGCATGATCTTTACGGACTTTTGTTTCAAAGTTTATTCATTATTATGAAGCATATAGATACCACATATTTTTTCACATTATTCATTTAATTGAAGTAATATGTTTTTAAATTTGAAAATTTCGTGTATACAATGTCGAAAAAGTTGTAAATAAAACATTTTTGCTCGGACTCGCGCCTAAAGAGTACCCTCTACAAAAAATAGCCTGTCAAAAATTCTAGCTCCGAGTGAATACGCGAACGCCGTGGTCAGACCTAAGGTGTCGTACACACTCTCCTTCGACGAGTACGACTCGCCGAGATATAGAGGTATAAAATAAGTTTGTTATCATTGGTCTGGATAGACCGCGCTTGATTGAGTAGTTAGAGTGTAGATGAAATGGGACGCAGAATGATGGGATCTTATTTTAAGATAGATTATTTAAAAAAAAACAGTGGTGTGCACCTCATACATGCTTAAAACACCGCCTACCCTAAATTTTATAAGAAACGGAGGAATATTTTTATAAGAAACTGTCTTGCCAGTCACCGGACGACTATTATTGTTCAGAAAATATGTAATGGAACAATAACAGTAAGAAAACAGATGTTATAATTAGTTTTAAGGGTGCAAGGGTAGCCTTATCACTCAAAGTGACCTTTATAGGCAGTCGTAGGCAGGGGCGTGCACTTCATGTATGCACAAAAGCACTGCATACCCAAATTGTTTTATATAACTCGTATTGGAGGGGATTTTTTCCATTTTATGCCATGTACCTACGTTATGCATACCCTGGTCGTAGGAGAAATTACTGCCGCTAAGCAGCATTCCTGCGTACCGGTCTGAAAGGCGTGATTTCCGGTGTAATTAAAGGCATCTAAGACTTAACATCGCGCCTCAGGTTTATAGAAACTGGACGGTGCTTTGTAAGGCATGTTCTTTGCATGCTTTGGGTGTTGCTCTGTTTATAAACGATGACATTTCACTTACCATCAGGTGGGCCATCTACTTGGTCCGTCACTTATATATTGACGGCCGATTGGCGCAGTGGGCAGCGACCCTGCTTTCTGGGTCCAAGGCCGTGGGTTCGATTCCCACAACTGGAAAATGTTTGTGTGATGAACATGAATGTTTTTCAGGGTCTGGGTGTTTATATGTATATTATAAGTATTTATGTTTATTATTCACAAAAATATTCATCAGTCATCTTAGTACCAATAGCACAAGCTACGCTTACTTTGGGGCTAGATACCGATGTGTGTATTGTTCTAGTAGATTTATTTATTTATATTTAAAAGAAAAGTGGCATCGTATGAGGTGGTTACAGTCGTTATATTTATAAAAAAAAATGGTCACGAACACGTGATAATGCACTGTTTAATTATAACGACGTTATGTCAAGTTCAGTAATAAGGCCCGGGATTATTGAGATGACTACGAATTTAATATATTGCGATATCATTTCCTAGCTTACACGTAGGTGGCTGGTTAGACACTTCCTATTGTTATTTTATATTGTCTGCCTGCTTAATACGTAACTTGGTTGCAAACCATGTGCACGCCACTGACTTTGATTTATTTTTGTAGAAAAGTTTCTACGCTTGATGTATTTTCGTTTTTTTCCAGGTCAGGATGGGGACTATAATAATCAAGGTACAGTAACAATAAACCAAGTAGTCAAAATTTTACCAATTACATTTTATCACATGTAAATTTGCTTTCTGCACTTCTTCTCCATATTAACTTTAACTATGCTAAAGGAGAATGCCTGAACACGGTTTCGTTTGGTGCCTCATTTAAACTAGTATCAAAAATTAAGTTTTTATTTAAAAAAAAAAAACCTCTCAAATACCTAGCCTTAACTTCGACGGTTAAAAAAATCTATTAATGAAATACATTATTGGTTCTAATATATTGTGAACAGTACCATCAATAGGTAGGTACAATAATCGCATGTGTCAAAAATAATCTTAGTTCAAGAACTTCATTTGCATGTAGGTAACTCTGAAATCCGGCGAACTAGAGTTTTAATGTTTTTGGTAATGTATTGTAATTATTAAACCTTTCAAAATAAGATAAATTCCAAGAAGGCACCTTATAAGTACTATGTGAAACCAAATCCCATACTACATCCGGCATTCTCCTTTGATAATCATTCGTGCATGACATGGGCTTTAGGATGGGAATTCATGTTTTTAATATGCAAGACTATCCTTCTATCTTACTTATTCTATGTATTCTTATTATCTGTGGTGTACAATAAAAGTGTATTCATTAATTCGATCATTCATTCAAGGCTATCTGGAAAATAATGGTAATAAAAAATAAAAGTCGCACGACGTTTTCCTGAGTTCCAAACTTTTAGAGAAATAACTGTACAGAGCGTCATGAAATATACGCAGTGACCATAACATCAGCTGTGTTTACAATCGGGTGAAGGTAAAATGGGGTCACTACTACAAAATACACTAAAATCATTACTCTAAACTGAGTATTGGTAACAGTTTTAGTGGCGGTGATCTATTCGTCGTCATCACCATCATCATAATTATTAACCGATCACCTCCTCTATCTCCCTCCTCTATCTCCCTCTCCCCCTCTGAAAACCAGCGCCGCAGCTCGCTGCGGCTTCGTGCTGAGGCGGAACCCTATTTGTCCACATGCTTTTTGCTAAATATATTTTTTGCATACAATTGTAAGCGATGTTGTGGGCAAATATAAAATATAAATAAATATCTCCCCTCAGAATGAGATGGGTTAAGGTTGAAGTCCACCATGCTGGCCAATCGCGGATTGGTAGACTTGACCCGCCATAAAGAACACCATGGAAAACTTTCAGACATGCTGGTTTCCTAGTACACCATTCAAAATAACCTTGGTTAGATTATTAAAGAATATAGAATACAATACCTAAACACGTATATAATTGTACTAATTTTAATTTTTTTCCTCCCAACCCACTCCACATGTTGTTATCATTGATATGAATGTGTTGTATTCACGTGGTTAGGAAACACATTTACTAACAGAAACAGTCAATGTCCGCACGTAAAATTAAGAACATATATTTAGGTAAGCATTTATTATATCTTATCGCACATTTGACAATGTTTAACCTTTCGTGACTGTTTCTAATAATCAACTATGTCACACGACTAAAACTGCCAGAAAAAAACTCAATAATATTAACCCGATGAGTTAGAATTTATCCGAAAATAATAAATCCCAAAATTCCCATGAGGTTCATTAATATAACATCATTACATTTATGTTTGAATGAATATACTTTTTCGAGTTTACTCGTTAAGAATCGATGTTCATATATAAGGCGCCCGGTATGAGAAAAATGTGAGGAGTAAAATCTACTAATGAATGACTTCGTTACGTTTTCGCTTTGCGACGTTGCATGCCCGGCAACCGTGATGCGCAAACATGCAACGTAGCTTTCGTTTAATTAACTTATTTTTCCCATTTAAGTTACCAGGGAAACCGAATAATATCTAGATAAAGAAACAAACACATAAATTTATGGGACAGAGTGAGTTTTTTTTCCTATTCTTGTTACCATGGAAACTAAATAATAAACATTACATTTATCTAATTAGTTCTGATACTCTACATCCACCTCAATCTCCCGTAGGCTACTTTTAAGAAGTTACACTTCCGCTGTGTGTGAATAAATTGCACAGGATTTTTAATTTACCCTTTCATATGGTATTAATCTTTATTCAGTTAAATAAACTCTCTTTGCTTATGTTTCGACAATCGTACTTAAGGAGTAAACTCCAGTCGTGCGTCGGAGCTGACACACACTTTTTTCTTTTGTCTATATGAATCAAGGTTATGAACATTAAAAGGTTTGTGTTTCCTGGGATGTGTTACTTCTTTATTATTAGTTTATTATTTTATATTTATTTATTATATTTTTCTTATTTGTGCAATTTTGTTTATGTATTTGTATTTAGCTATTTGAATGTAGGTTTATAATAATTTTACACCTCATGTCCGCTCCCGCTCATCTTGTCTTAATCCAAAGGTTGCCTGGCAGAGATCGCTACTAAGCGATAAGGCCGCCTTTTGTATTCTACTTCTGTCTTTGTATTTCTATTGATTTTTTTTTTAATTTTCCTAACTTCATAGTCGTGTACAAATAAAGAGTTCAATAAATAAATAATAAATAAAATTATTTAGCATTTTAACAACAAATTATTTAGACCATGTATAGTCAGTATTTTCCGCTCTTGTCTATATCATCATCATTCCGAACCGATGCACTTCTTCTTCTTGACATAAAAAATCGAAACTGATATTATGTTGGTTCCAACATGCCTATATTATGTTGCAAGTTTCTTCAATGGCATGTGCCGCTTGCGTACATCCCGCATCTGCATCCCGTTTTACTTTGTCATTTCATCTATACTTGGGGGTGTACAAACTCTTGGGGTTTTAACAGTGACCTTGAAGACCTTCGGTTCTGCGAGTAATGTGCCCCGTCTATTCTTTCCTCGCAACTTATTGAGCTATGTCGGCTCTTCTACTTTCCACTGTTCTGATGTTATCTAGTTGTATAGCTCTCTGCATTTCCGCTGAGTGGCTTAGATCTTTCTTATCACTAACATCGCTCAGTGTGTCTGAAGACAAGTTTTTGAGACTTATGTCTTTAAGAACTTAGCTCAACGAGGCCCAAACCTGAAGTGGGAATGGGGAGGACACAGCAAGAAGACCCTACGCACTTTGTGGTCTCTAGGTGCTGGAATGGCGACCCCCCACCGATAAACGCAGCGGTCGCTGGAAGCCTAGGACCGCAGATTTTGAAATAGAGAAAAGATCGCAAGTCAATCTGTTGAAGTAATGATGATAATTTGAGGATATGAGTTCATTGCGATCGTCTGCTCTCCTCTGGGCCGTTTTCCATAAGCTTTTCGTTTGTTCTCGCTATCACGCGCATCCAAACTCATTCCAGAAGCCTATAAGGCCGCCTAGGTTGACTGTTGTTATGCTATGATTAACCAGTATAATGATAATTTCAGATGATGGAGATGGCAGCGGGAATGTGACGTCAGCTAAGGCGCAGGCCGCCATAGCTCACCTCAACAGTAAGATCGAGCGCACCAAGGAACTCATCCGCTTGGAACAGACTATACGTGACGGTATGAATATTTTTTTTGCACAACCATACTTGGAAATTTGAGCATTATTTTAATAACCTTCGTCGAGATAGTACTAGCCAAATAGACGCTAGCAGCGGCCGGCAAAAGTTGTATGAAAATGCGTATCTGTCGTGGTTTAGCGGCCCAATAAATTGCATAGTAAACATGTATCTGTAGCACATTATTTGAGAAAAGTACTTTACGACCCTTGGCTAGTACTAGGCATTGATGGACTTTCTTTTCTCTTTTTTGCTGGCCGCTGTAGTGATGCAGTAATGAATAGAATAAATATATATACATATATAGTATGTACATTAATGCATATACAACGTGTAAATGAAAACCGAAATGTTACTTCACATGCTTTAGAAGTACATTTTGTGCTGTCTCTGAGACTCATCTGTGATACCAAAACGCTAATATTTTTTACTGAAAGAAATAAGACACAGCCCTAACATCACATGCAAAATTAAAATCAAGTGACTACCCTCACTTTATTAGGCACGCGTCGCGTAGCGTAGGTACTATGCACGTGTCGGTCTTTTATCTTCAACAGGATTGTCGTAAGTAAACACTTAGAATGCGCCTATTTGAATAAAGAAATATTTGAATTTGACTTTGACTTTGTCCTTAGTTTAGCCCGATTTAGTCGCAGTACCCTTAACACAAGTTACGCCTACTTTGGGGCTAGATGGCGATGTGTGTATTGTCGTAGTATATTCATTTATCTTAATATATATAAATCTCCTGTCACGATGTTTGTCCGCGATAGACTCCTAAACTACTTAACAGATTTTGAATTAAATTGGCACACCGTGAGCAGTCTGGTCCAACTTAAGAGATAGGATAGCTTAAATCTTTAATTATAGTCGCAATTTTATTTTATTGCAAATTATTTGTCTATAATTAATTGACTGTCACATGTTATATATATACTACTATACTCATTTAAGGCTTAGCAATACTGAATACTTTAAAAACAAAATCAAACGCAGACGAAGTCGCGGGCAACAGCTAGTTTTATATATTTATTACTTTGTTCCCAGACAACGTGAATGAATACCTGAAGCTGGCTGCGAACGCGGACAAACAACAGCTGCAACGTATCAAGGCGGTGTTCGAGAAGAAGAATCAGAAGAGCGCGCTATGTATCGTGCAGTTACAGAAGAAGCTCGATGGTTATAACAAACGTATCAAGAGCTGGGAGGTATGAATGAGGATATAGTCGTTCGTTACTATAGTTTTAACTAGGTTTTTATTATGTATGGAGAGAAGAATGGAAAGCTACCCGGGGACCGACAACAGATCTCTTCAATCCCACAATGAAACCCAAGGGTTTCCATCTGCCTCGTAACCTGGGGTCTCGACTAAACCGGCTAAGAACAGGGCATGAGCGCTGCAACTATCTTTTGCATTATTGTGGTTGGAAACCATCTGCTACATGTGCCTTGGGAGAATGTGCCATCAGACGATGGAGCACATTATCCAGCTCTACCCCATCTTTTCATACCAGGGATTGCCCAATTATCTTTTTAATATCCCTGCTCGGACCGTCACATGGTTGGAGAATCTGGACATTGACTTGTTTTGAATTTGTAGATTATATCAATAATTTAAACCGCTTATTCGTATTTATTAATGGATAAGACAATGAGAAGGGATTAAGGCGGTAGTCCACCACGCTGCGGATTGGTGGACTCCACATACCTTTGAAACATTATGTAGAACTTTCCTAGGCATGTTCCTCACGATGTTTTCCATCACCGTCGAAGCAAGTGATATTTTTAATAACTTACATATTCTAGAAAAGTTGAATTGTATTCAGTGTATACACGTAAAAAGTGAAACTTCTTTATGACAAAATATTTTTTTAAATTTCGTTATTACAAATTATTGATGTTTACTAGATTAACATTAACAGCCGTATTAATAATAATTGCTAGTTTTCATGAAAAAAAAATCACACCCACGTGTTGAATGTATTAGAAAGAAATGAAGACGGCGCGTAATAAGAAAACGTTACAAGATGGCGCGTAACAGAATTGCTTTATAATTTCTCCCATTCGTCTATAAAGAAGTTTTACATCAATAATAAATAAAATATCATTTATTCAGCCAAAATGAAAAAAAAGACTTCCATTGTAACTTACAAATAAGGCGCCATGGAATAAGTGCCTCAAAAAATTAAACTTAAAAAAATATATAGTCTTGAACTTTATCGTTGTTCAGGGCGTTCAACTTGATCGTTGAACTTGATTGGTTTAACTTGATCGTTGTTCAGGGCGTTCAAAGAGCATTCTGTATACCTTTTGGCCACTCCGAAGTTAGGTGGGACTTCAGGGCGGCCTAAAGTAAAGCATTACTATCGTTTAAAACCGATTATCTTTTGTGCTGGATTTCGTAAAGATCGTTGTAGCGGTTGAGACGAAAATAAGTCACAAACAAACAGAGACAATTTTACTATTAGTATATTTATATAACGATAGCTAAACTTTTTTCTTGTTCTTTTAGCAACATGGCACGAGTGGACAGTCGCATAGACAACCTAGAGAAGTTTTGCGGGACATGGGACAAGGTTTAAAGTAAGTGTCATAATAGTCACTCTGACCAATCTCCATGGTTTGTCAACTTCACACAAATACACCTCGTAACTGACGTCACGTTTGTTAACTTTTATTCAAGCGTGCATACAGTAGTATTTTCGCCATGAAGGGGTGTTTTGCTTAACCGACCTCTCTTCTCGTTCAGGTGAGCATCCGATATCAGATTGTCTCGATTGTGTTCCAAGAGACATGCCCCAATGGCGTCTTTGTAGCTAGCTTTGAAATGCTTAAATTTTTTTTTCGTCAATTCTTCTTTTAGCTCGCTACGCATTTTTAGATGAGATAAAATCTCTGGACTCGCGACACCGTTACGAGACAACGAGCTATAAAAGTAAAACTGATGTGGTATCGATGAGATATTTAACTTCGAATCAAAATTGTTTATTTCCTATTTTAGTTGCCATGAACCTATTGCTTTGGCGTGGCGATACAGGCCGTGGCGACGCATCACCACGCTACATATATTACAAGTAGTCCATACGTAGTAGTACGGATACCAAACATGTACGGTTAACCTGTGTTTTGCTTATAAAAATATTTTTAACAAAAATGTTTCGATCGTAAAGCACTTTCTGATGCTTCGCATCATGAGTCGTGC
Organism: Pararge aegeria; assembly: GCF_905163445.1. Classification (NCBI taxonomy): domain Eukaryota; kingdom Metazoa; phylum Arthropoda; class Insecta; order Lepidoptera; family Nymphalidae; genus Pararge; species Pararge aegeria. The sequence goes on from NC_053203.1 coordinate 7,040,038, forward strand.
AATAAAATATGTCTGACAGCAATAATTCACTAGTGGCGTGCATAGAAGGTATGCACAGGGTAAACAGATGATATAAAATGTAGAAAATCTCCAGTACGAGTTATAAATACTTAAGGGTAGGCTTTTTACAACTCTCACAATGCCTATCCTTAGATTTTTTATTACTCGTACTGGAGATTTTGTACATTTTATATCATCTCCATACCCTGTGCATACCCTCTATGCACGCCACTGATTGTAATGCTTTATCTTTTCAGTATGCCATATCTGACTCCTGTTGTAATCTGTTCTTTAATGCGTATAACTTATACAAAATAATTTCGATGTGACACGTCGGCCAGGCGTGCCTTGAATTTTCATTTTTTAACTAACTTATTTCTCAGGAACGTTGGTGGCAACATTCGCGACGGCATTACCGGTCTCGGCGGAAGCGTGATGTCTGCGCCGCGCGAGTTCGCGCATCTCTTTTCGCGGTCAAACCGCTTCGGGTCCGCAGACAACATCGCACAACTCGCCGGTCTGTATCTGCTATCTGACAGATATTCATCAATCACACCTTTATAACCTTATAGCAACGTAATATGAGCGGCATCATTAGTAACATTCCAGCGGCAGCGTCACGTCGGTGCTGAGAATTTGTAAATTTTTCCCCGCTCTCCAAAGACCAAAATCGCGTAAATCCCCGGTTTGTATGTTGCGTACGTCTACCCTTAATTTAAACACATTCCAGTTGACTTCTTATTCAAAGTCAGCTCACATCAGCAGTACCGGCTAGAGCGGCAGAATGAATCGCATCTTTTATTCCGCTTTAACGTACAACATGGCATCCATACACAACACATACTATTAAAACATTAAAGGGACGTTGTATGAAACATGAGTGGCGCCATTCTCAACAACAGCATCTAACGGCATCGTGAAGTTATCGCATCTCTTATTGGGCTTTAACGAACAACATCGCACAACTTACCGGTCTGTATCTACAAACATTGTCATACACAACTCATACTATTAACACTTTAAAGGGACGTTGTATGAAACATGAGTGGCGCCATTCTCAACAACAGCATCTAACGGCATCGTGAAGTTATCGCATCTCTTATTGGGCTTTAACGAACAACATCGCACAACTTACCGGTCTGTATCTACAAACATTGTCATACACAACTCATACTATTAACACTTTAAAGGGACGTTGTATGAAACATGAGTGGCGCCATTCTCAACAACAGCATCTAACGGCATCGTGAAGTTATCGCATCTCTTATTGGGCTTTAACGAACAACATCGCACAACTTACCGGTCTGTATCTACAAACATTGTCATACACAACTCATACTATTAACACTTTAAAGGGACGTTGTATGAAACATGAGTGGCGCCATTCTCAACAACAGCATCTAACGGCATCGTAAAGTTATCGCATCTCTTATTGGGCTTTAACGAACAACATCGCACAACTTACCGGTCTGTATCTACAAACATTGTCATACACAACTCATACTATTAACACTTTAAAGGGACGTTGTATGAAACATGAGTGGCGCCATTCTCAACAACAGCATCTAACGGCATCGTAAAGTTATCGCATCTCTTATTGGGCTTTAACGAACAACATCGCACAACTTACCGGTCTGTATCTACAAACATTGTCATACACAACTCATACTATTAACACTTTAAAGGGACGTTGTATGAAAGATGAGTGGCGCCATTCTCAACAAAGGCACCCAGCGGCATCGTGACGTTACCGCATCTCTTATTGAGCTTCAACGAACAACATCACACAACTTCCCAGTCTGTATCAGCTATAGATTGGCATACACAATTCATACTGTCACAACCTAATGGGAACTTTTTAAAAATCTTGCGACATCATTCGCCACAGCAATACCAACTCGATAGCGTGACGTTATCGCATCTCTGATTGCGATTAAACGGACAACATCGCACACCTCGACGGTCTGTATATCCTATCCATTGCCATTCCTATTAAATCTTAACAGGAACGATTTAGGAATAATGGGCAGTACCTATTCGAGCAGCGTTACATCGCATCTCTTATTGCACTTCAAAGAAAAACATTGCACACCTCGCCGGTCTGTATATTCCATATTTACACCATCACATTTACACAACATCTAGGCGTTTAATGTAACATGAGCAGCATTTTCGCAACGGCAATAGCAGTCGAGCGGCACCGTGACGTCTCTGCCGCTTGAGTACATGCGGGATGCACGTACTCAAGCGCTCCAACGAACAATATTGCTCAACTCGCCGGTCTGTATGTACCCTTTTACGTGTGTAATCCTAAGTTATACCAATTTCAGTCTTATGTAGAAGCAATGAAAGTTAACTTTCAATTGATATTGTAATCGGCATTTGGCTAACAAATCGGCATTTGGTCCATCTTTAAACATTAATGTAAACCCCGCTACAGCGCCAATTTACGCTGGTCCTTGGTCTTCTCGCATTAAAGTGATCTGGGTTGCATCGAAGCCTTATCAGCGAAATGTTCGGTTCAAGCCTGATTCTCTAATGCCCGTTTTCACTAACGACGAACAATGCAATGCCTAAGTAAGTAACAGCTGATCATAGAAGATTCCTAGGCATAATTTACCTTTCACCATTCGATTTTCTAAACACAAGGTGTGGTTTTGTGTTAGTATTGTCATATTTTTCATGTATCGTAAGAAAATAAGATTATAAAAAAAAAAAAAAATGTCAGTTTACGAGTCCCCTGACTGAACGATGAGCCGATTCGGTTTACTAACGTCATATGACATAAGAGTTCGTAAAACTCTAGTGTAAATTACTTGGCATCCGTGTAAGGGGATTCTAGGTTTGGTGAAAACGGGCATAAGGCATTTTAATCGCAAAGAAATGGTGACGTATAATTTGACACTTCATAACTTAACGTCAAAAATAGTAGTGTACGTTATTAATGTCATCGCGGATTGCCTCCCTTTTTCGTGTGGGAATCTTCATTCAGAACCACATACCGGGGATGGTAAGATCGACCTCCTCCCATGATATTCTGGTGTCGCAGATAAAATTAAGACAATAATAACGTAAACTAGGTCTTCTGTTATATATATCTGTGTGAAACATTTAAAGGGAAATTAAGCTTTATATGTTCGTTTTGTCTTACTTTAATATATTTTATTGCAGTCGCCCTGAAGCTTTGGGTATATGCTTTCGGGCTTAAGCTGATATGTTTATCCTATCATTCGTAACAAGTCTGAAAATCAATCTACGTTATATTGAGATCATCGCATTTCATTGGCAAAAATTATATTACTCTTGCTCCCAGTACCCGCTATTTTAAATCTCAAAAACTAAAATATTTTAGCCATTCATAGTGCAACAACAAAATTGTGCTATGTATGTGTGTTACACTTAAATAGAATAGTTAAAATTTAAAAAACGGTTGTATTAGTGTAAGTGTTTGTAAGTAAACCTAATAAATAAATAAATAAACTTCGTGGTGATTGCTCAATTCAATTGCCTGTATACGTAAAGTAATTACACTTATTATATTTCGTTCATGTTTAAAATCGTTTTCGTCGGCGTTAGACGTAGACTTTCATAATAAATTCAGCCAACGTGCGACGATCGCAATGTCACTTGGATTGATTTATCTCGTTAGTGAATAGACTTGTGTACATTATCCGAAAGTGGAAAACAGCGAATGAGGGATAGCAATATAAATTCGGGCTTATGTTGGTTGCATCAACTCTTATGGGGAGTTTTTTATTTCTATTGAAAGTTTATTATAAAAATTATATAGGGTGTTATTGTAGTACCGATTTGTGTTTGTAATTAGATTAGGCGAGGAGATGGATCTTTTGACGTCGCGTTGTTATATTAGCGCATCCTTTTTATTTTGATAATGAGCTTTTTTTAAACATTTATTACTTACAACCGTTTCCTAGGTAAAGCCAGTTGCAATAAAAGAATTTTAAGAAAATAAAATAAAAGAGCATACAAAGATCTTCTTAAAAAAAAATCTTCGTGTGCAGTTTGTAGATAGTTTTTTTTTCTTAAACTTATTAAAATAAAAGTTAATTTAAACCTCTATCATTCTATTTTTATCGCTGTTAAAATAGCACCCTGTATGATGTAGGTTTTGACACGACCATATGTCATTTTCATATGATCAGATGCAGCTAGTTACCATTTATCGTATTGAAGTGTGACATGTGTTAATATTCGTGTTTTGTCTCGCAGAAAACACGGGTCCCTGTAAGTATGTCGCGTAGAATCATTATGTGCCTAACTCTACCATCTGTCACTTCCATCTTAACTTAATAATGTAAGGCCAACGAGACTTAATAAAGAACATATAAGTTTGTCATTGATTGCGACCAGTGAAGCAGAGTGAGCATCTCTGTACCCGGAGAACTGTAAGTTTAACTAAACCAGGTATATCTCTGTGGTGGGACATGTAATGTATATATATATGCACCTTCTTACCCCCTTATACTACGCACCGTCCGCCCTTCGACTATTCCGCAGGAGTGGGAAACAATACTAAACGCCACCTATACGAACACACAAACAAATTATGCACACACACTTGCCAGACACCGACACATCCTCATAATACTCCAAACTACACACTACTACAATTAGTATGTCTCTTACTCACACACTCAGATAGTACCTCTGTGGTGTAACATGTAATATATACGTATATTTATGCAACTTCTTACGTCCTTTTTCTATGCACCGTTCAATGGAATAGTGCAGGAGTGGGAAATAATACTCAACGCCATATTTACGAACACACACACACAAACACAAAATGCACACACACTATGATATGCCAGTATCTGATAATACTGGCATATCCTCAGAGGGAAACATCAAAAGCCTGTAAAATTCCACTACTGCACTAAAGGCCCCACCCAACGGCAGGGTTTGCCCATAACCACCACGCTGGGCGGACGGGTTGGTGATGGCTGTAGACGGTAATAGTAGCACAGAGGATGCTGCTACCTGTTCTATTCCCTTAGTCACTTCCTCTCACTCCCGTGGGAAGAAAAAGGACGGCAACAACTATTCCGTCACCATACGATAAACTCCACGACGTAATTATTGAAATCTCAAAATATCTTTGTCTTTTTTCGCACGTTACATTCTTTATCTTGTCTCGTTGGCTCTCGTTCTGTAGGGTCAGCGCAGACCAAATGTTTTTCGCCGCTCGCATGCTGGTGTAGATTTCCCACGAATATAAATATCTTCCTTATCCTCTTCAAATTGCATTTGCGTTAATAAAATATTTTGTATAAGTAATAGAAAAAATCGACAAACTAGAATTATATTGCAAGTTCTATTGTCAGTTGTCATTCACCACATCCTATAATCTGACATTAGTGGTGCGTTCTAAAGACGTTAATAAAATAAAAATCAAAAATAATTACAAATAATTTAATAATTCTACATTTTTTTTTCGAAGATCTTCATAAGATCCTGCTCACTATCTTTTTACCCACTAGTCTTTGGTAGAGATTCCGTTGAATTTTAATTTAATTAGATAAATTTAAGCTTATAGTATAATTGTGCAGTTTATTAAATTTGAAAACTTATTATTTTTATACCTACGTATTTTTCATACTTTAAGTTAATTGATTAAAATAGTTTAAAGATGATTTAAATTAAATCATTGATTCATAGTATGATGTATTTTTATAACATACTAACATTAAATATAACGTGTATGTGTAGTGATTATTATTAAAAACAATAAATCAAAACTAAAAGTAATTTTTAAAGTACCAACACTCATTTCAAAAGAAAGTAAATAGTTCTAATCACTTTATCCGTAAGAACTCGAGCATGCTCTCGCGGTTGGTTGCTCAGTATCCGGTGACCCTTATTTTTCATTGAACTTTATACGTTTTCTAATTATTATTTACACAGATTGTTGTTTCCACACTCTGATACTCTGATGGTAACTGATAATTTCTTAACCTAAGTATTAAGAAGGCCTGACACGGTAATCAACTCAGGACTTCGTGACCCTTAGTCGAAAATAAAAAGTAACTTTAAAAAAATATTACTTATGCAGTGATGCTATCGAGATACTTCCGCATCTCCAAATATTATCACAGAGCCTATAAATTAAATAAATATCTTTCATTTACTTCGTTCGCCTCATAAAGCAGGGTATAAATTGGCAACTTGCCACCACACCCAATTAAATTTTGTATTTCGTATGCCTATATAGCGTGCAAAAGATATGTGTGAATCTCGACAAAATCTCAACATTGGTCCAAGTACGATACTCCTTGTTTTTCTAGCCAGTAAATCAACGTAGTTTTTCGGTAAATAAATACACTATTTTGTGTTATAATCACGCAACAAAAATTTCAAGGTTATCTCGCAGTTCTGTAGTGTAGATAGTCCAAAGATAAAAGACCCGATGTCAAGATCATAGACAAGCCTCGAACACACCTACTTACGACTTAGTTGTATCGAGTCCTCCAAAGAGGCTACATTGTTTTATTAACTTAAAGCATACATGCAAGCAATTGTAGTCTTTAATGTTTACAGATATGTGTCGTAGTTGCGTGTGGTGCGAGAGATTATAAAATGTTAGCGTGGGAATTAAATATGCGCTATTATGTTCTTTAAAAAGTGCAGGAAATGCCGACGGAAATGTATGTAACTGATTCTTTTTTTTTCTTAATTAAATTTATTAGGCTCATCTGTAGTGTATCATACTTTATTGGTGCTACTTAATCAAATAGGACTTCAAACGATTGAGAAATTATTGAGGGAACGAGGGATAGTTTTTTAGTAGTCAATGAAAAACGGGTAACTTAGCGTGTTCTGCAGGGCACGGTGGTAGACAAAATCAATTTCCTAACTCCGGACTTATACTGAGAATTTCTTATCAATTGTCTCCCTGGCGCAATGGTTAGCGCTGTGGAAAACCATAAATGGATGCTCCCGGGTTCGACCCCTTCGACTGTTGTAACACAGTAAGCTTATCACTTCGATTTCGAGGATTTTTTCGAGGTCTAAGTTTCGATTCCCGGGTCAGATCAGAAGTTAATATTTAAATGAACGAAAAAATGGGTTTTATGTCCGAATTTTGCACCGACTTTTATTTCGATTGCGAAGAAATAAACTTGAAAATGATTTCTAAAAAAGACTAAATATACCATAAAACAAAATAAAAAATAGAATAGATTTAAAAAATATATATATACATACGTATTAGTTTCGTAATTTCTACTTATTCCCTTGAACACACTTGACTACATGAATAGAGCACGAGTCAAGTGATGATTATATTATTACAGTTGGTGTAATATTTTCATTCAAATTTTCAAATACAAGGAGTTTACATTTACAATACAAGGAATAAATGAATATTGACGAAAATGTTTTAATTAACTGTGCCTTGCTGCGGTGGTTTCGAAGAATTTTTAGATTTTATATAGTTTTTAATAAATTTATTTTATGTTATACTTATAAAACAAATATTTTAAAGAATAAGAAAAATTTAGATAATTTTTTTTTTTTTTTTTAAATGTACTTTTAACCATTAATAATACGTCTATATTTAATAAACTAGGAAAAAAAAATGTACCTAACAACGTAGTGTGCATATCATCTTCATCATCATCACCAGCCTATCACAGTCCACTGCTGGGCTCTCCTAACTGGAGTAAATGCCCATAATGGGCCACCACGCTGGGCTGGCGGGTTGGTGATCGCAGGAGATAGTAGTAGTAGCACACAGGTCCTTGATGCTCGCTCTCCGTTATATTCCCTTAGTCGCGTCGTACGATTATGATCTGCCGTCACCACGTGGCACGTGTTTATATACCTGCATCGGAAAAATAAATTCTTACCAAAAGGTGCAAGAACCCAGGGCCAGAAATATAACTATTTACATTATGCACAAGTGCATACAATTGAATGAATGAATGAATATACTTTTATTGCACACCACAAAAAGTACATAGAAAAAAAAAGAAAAGTATAACAAAATAACGTATACGATTTAGCGGCCTTATCGCTTCATAGCGATTTCTTCCAGGCAACCAAGGGCGAAGATAAAAAACAGGTACAGAAAATAGGTGGTGCATATATACATATACCTGTAAAATAAATATTTTAATACTTAAATATATACATATAATATATAATAAACAATATTTGTAAAGACAAATAAATTAATAAGTAACTACAATTATATATAAAAATGATATTTACTTAAAAATAATATAATAGATTAAATATAAAACAAAATATATAAAATAAATAATTATCCTCAAATAAAAATAATAAAAAATTAAAAAAAAGAGAAGAAAGGGAGCAGTGAACAATCCCGGGACATTAGTTGATTGAGACAAAAAGTGATCTATCACCAGTTTTCTAAAGATTTGGATAGATTTTGCCTCTCTAATAGCCAAAGGCCAATAATTGAGTTTTAGTCCGCCAACACATAACTTAAATTACGACCTTGAGAGCATGAGAGATGAAAAGATCTTTTCTTAAATTCGTCACTTTGCAATACATGGGTGGGTTGTCCTGCATGTATCGCAGAGACATACAGATCAAGATAGACATAACAGATAGATAGAATAATTTTGTTACCAACAAAAAACAAAGAAACAATAGAATCTTGCATAATACGCTTAAATATGCTTAGCCTATACTTAAACAATCAGTTACAAAGTAATTGTACATTACGTGTATGCAGGTTAGTTTAACGTGTCGCATTCAGCCTTGTCAAGCAAGTGTTCATCGTTTTCTAAAGGTGCATTGTTCTGCATCTACGTGGACGTTGCGTCATCGCATTAAACATAATTCATATTGTTATATGATACGAGAAAACCTCGGTGCTTAGATAGATGGATAGATAGATAGAATAACTTTATTGCAACAAAACGCAAAGGAACAAAACAAAGACATAAATACATTGAGTTAGTACGTACTGTATTAGGCCGGTAATGTGTTTATATGATGATGATGACTTATTTTTTTTTTATTTTGATTGCTGACTCGAGTAACTTTAAAGACAAAAAATAAATTATCGTGTTTAGCAATGGATCACGAAGTCCTGGATTCGAATCCTGGTCGGGCCTTTAAGTGGTTTGCTAGGTAGTTTTCTCTTAAGGAATTTCCAGAGTTTGGAAATAAGCGTTGCCCAATTCCGTGCCCCCGAGAGTACCGTTACTTAACGCCGTTGCGTCTGTTCCGATAATTATGGCCAACATTTTGTTACCGCCAAAGCCCACCAACCCGCGTTGGAAGAGCGTGGTGTGTCAATGCTCTAATCCCCCTCAATATAATACGAGCGAAGACCTGTACCCAGTAGTGGGACATTAATAGATTGAGGATGCTGACGGACGGAGATTCGCGTTTGTTTCGGTTTTTTTTCTTTTATCCTGCGAAAACAATTATCTATATTATTCCTAGGGCTAAAATACTTTTTACTTTATTAAGACTATATATATGATTTATAACTTTCTTATACAATAATCTGTAGTCATACTTCTAGTAAAATTCTTTACAACTTCTGCAAATTGGTACTTCATTTTCATATTTACATATTCATTTTTGCTATATCGACGAAGTTTTGTGCTAGACGTTCACCGGCATATTCTCAGAAATGTGTTGCTAATTTATTTAGTTTTAGCCAGTGTACGTTTAGCTATTTGGCGGAAACACGTTAGCAACACCCCATTCCAGCTTACGTGATGCAACGCTTGTTAACTCAAAGCAGGGCTTGCAAACAGTTTTATTTTTCGTAATGGTAGTTAGTTATGAGAATAAAGTTGATAATAATGGATTTGTTTTAACCGATTAATATTTAAAAAAAAAAAATTAATGAGCGTTTTTATTTTTGTTGGTTTACTGAGTTGATTAACCGCTCGTGCTTGATCTCTTTGGTTAATGAGTGGTAAGATAACAAATCCGGTTTCATGTCCTGACTCCAATAAAATCCTTGTGTTTTGTATGCCCTATGTACAACACAGAGCCCCCTAATCCAATGTTTTCTGGACATAAAATTGTCTGTTCCTTGCTGGCGTAGTGCGTAGTTGCGTGGCGGTGAGTGTTGTAAAATATGCAATTTACACGCGTCGTGTCACCACGTGGTGTCGGGTCGTGTGTTGGATAGTTATTTGTAGCATTAAGTTCTAATATTCATTCACATGTCTCGCAATCTAACGTGTATGCTTATCATCCGTCTCATTCTTGCACGCCAGCCCCACAACACGCGGAGTTGAGAGGTAAATAAAATGCTAGTTCTTATTATTTCCTTTATCTACTGTACATACTTTTTTTTTTTAAAGATAGTTGTATCACGTAAAAAGCGCGCTGACTATCGCTTTGGGTGGTTTGTATTCGTATTACTGATATATTTGTCACGTCGATTTCATTATAATTTATTTATTACACGAGAAAAGCTTTGACCCTCTTTAGTTCATTGAAGTCTTGCGGCACATATTATTTCTAGTTTTGGTTATATGATTTCAAGCAATTTACAACTGAAGTACTGATCTACTTGCCCGTACTGAACTGTACTACTTAACGGAGATTTCAGCGACTGTAAGATCCATTAAGTAACTAGGTTGTAATTTTAGAATAGATAATAATATAAATCGAGACTTTTGACTTGAGACCATCAGTGCTCTTTTTACGTGACACCGACTATAAATGCCTATATTTGTGTTATTTATTTACATATTTATAAAGTAAAGAGTTGATTGTATAGTTTGTTATCTTATTTGAATTCTATCGCACGATGTTTAAGATTTTCTAATGCTGTATGTGCATATTTTTAATTTAGCTTGCAATTGTCTTTTGCACATTAAAATTGTTCGCTAAGGAGCCAGTAGGTGAGTCACCGAAGCTTTTTATGCAAGGCCACTTATCCCATCTTGGCATGCAAATCATGAATATAAGATTTAATATCTTTATTTAAGGTGTTTTTGTAAAAAAACGTCTGTAACGAAGCTTGTCTATTTTTGCCTGACTGTATTCAAAGAAGGTTTTACTTCCGGTGTAATACAGACGTATCTCCTGTTACCTATTATTAAATTAAAAAGAGTTGATATTTCACGCATAAATCTTAGCCATATTTAAAGGTTTTTTTTATCATCGACAAGAAATTTAACGTAGAAAACTCTTAAATTCTAGTTAAATCCTCAATCATTGCATTTTAATTTAATTTTAATAGAAATTTCAAATAAAGTTAGAACAGGTTTTGCTCTATAAATGCATGGCAATACAATGCGCATTATTGCCTAAAAAAAAAGATGAAAGAAAAATGTGCATGAAGGAATTAATAGTATTAAGGTATCGATTTTCTTCATGATTGTTAGTTGAAATTTTTTATAATTTATGCAAAGCTATAGTTTGGCTCTTTAATTAAAAACGAGACCTTTTAAAAAAAAACTTATTAATCAGCAGAACTTAGACGTTGTTTATTAGTAGTTAAAAATTTTATGGACCTGAGCTATGAAATGAATTACTGTTTTTTTTTTTTTTTTTTTTCTGAAACAGTTATTAAATAATTAAGCAAGTAGACGCACTAAGCGTTTAAGGTCAAATTTGGTGCAAAAGTGTTACTGTTCACTGGAAAGTCTTATAAAATAGTTACATACCATTCATTAGGATTGATCCTAAAATATTATGGACCAGTTTATGCTATGAAATGTACTGTTTTTTCAACGAAAGAGTTATTTAATAGTTATGCACAGCATTGTTGCATTAATGTCACTACATTGTACAATGTACATACAATTCAATAGGTATGCAAAGTTAGTGCTTTTGAGGCCCAAAGCAGTATTGAATATGTCAACGGAAAGTCTTATTAAATAGTTACGTACCTACAGTTGGTTTATGTGTATTGAGTGTTGCTACAACGTGCAGCGAACGCGTCGTCGGAAGGCTCTCGTGCTTCGGAAGCAGGCGAGGGCGGAGGCCGGGGCTCCACGCTTCCCCGCGCAGCCACCAGCGCCGCTTCGCCCGCGCACAAATACTCACCCGACGCTTCGCCTTCTTCATCAGTGACGAGTGAAGGAGCGCCGTAAGTACAAATTGGCATATAGCAAAGCAGGGTTTGAAAACCGGAAAAAATACCCTTTCTTACATTCTTGTAGGTAGAGACCTATTAGAGCAGGGCTTCCCAACCTGGGCGGCGAAGAAAGTAGATAATAATAAATAATAAATTGCGTGGAGATCAGCAAGCTCCCCACCAGCCATCCCAATGTTGCGGGTAGTTTTATTTTTATTTATTTGTTTGTTTGTTAAAACTTATTATTTCGGTTACTTTGTTAAAACTTATTTTTTATTACGGTTCTATTAGTTTCAAAATGAGGATATTTTATTTTTTGCCTTTTCTATTCCGGCACGATGCCGCGTTAGAAACCATTAGGGGTATAGGTTTAATATATCTTCCTTACCCGTAATAGGAAAGCCCGCTCGCATATTACCGGACGCATCAGCGTACCGGAACGCTTAACCGCTAAGAGGCATGTCTTTGTGACTAGACCAGAGAAAATTCTGAAATTTTAAATCAAAATTATCCCTGCTAGGGAACGACCCCTGGGTCATGCAGTTGACAAATAGGTAGTAAGTATATTCGTAAAGTAAGGTTATTTCATTGCCGCAAATGCTAAACTGATACGTTATGCGTTGAGAGAATAAAAGCACTGGAATTCCCCGCTTTCGAAATTAAAGTACCTATTAACTAGCTATGTCAAATTTCTTTGCTTGTAAGTGCGCCGCGGGCTTTATAAGGTTGGGGACCCCTGTGTTAAAGGTTAAAATACAAGTTAGCCCTTGACTGCGATCATCCTTGATGCTAAGTCATGATGACGTTTAAAATGGTGGCTGGCTAAAATGGCAATTATTTTATACCCACATCCCTATGGTTTCTACACGGCATCGTGTCGTAAGCTCCATCGCTCGGTGGCACGTCTTTGTCGGTAACTCTCCACGGCGGATGTCTCCCATCAGAGCAAACCGCAGAAGATTATATTTAGAAAATACTATTTCCCAAATTGTACCACCCGGGGATCGAATTCGTTTTCGTTTGTTTAACCGGTTAAAGATGTAGGAACCGGTAGATAAACGAAACCGGGTTTAAATTTTTATCCGGTTTCCAAAACCTGGCTGTAATATCTCACGATTCGAATCGACACGTTTAATGGCTATAACCTCTGTTGCTCTGTTTCATTGTACGCGTAAGTTCGTAGTTCGCTCGAAATTATTAAGACCACACACACGCTCGAGCTGTAAGGTAAAAAATGTTGACCTTTTATGACGTCATCTATAGTGTTGTTGTAGATCACAAAATAGAACCATTTTATGTTTATATAATCAAGTCTGTCAAATTTGTAGAGCAAGAAATGATTGAAATAATGTTCGATAGCCCCTCAAATCTTTAATTGACAAGGTAGATTTAATTTAGAACTGTATGACTTAGACTAGTCATTTAGAACATTGTAACATTTAAATTCATTCAAAAAAAAAAACTGGCTTTTTTAATAAATAAATAGCCTCCATTTATATAGTCAATTATATAGGTAGATTTAGTTCTTGGTTTAATAAGTGATCTCCTAAGTAAGCCATAAACTTATCGTAAAAAAAACCCGCTCTTTTTTGGTAGCTCAAATATTTATTATCATAACTTATATGCATACCATTTATTACATAAACATTGCATAATAGTTGTGCATTATGTCCATACTATCCCTTTTAATGTAGCAGTTTTTATGAATTCCTTTCATCACCATCAGCTTTATTAATGCCCCACAGCCCACAGGCCTCCTCTTTCAAAGGAGCGAGGAATAAAGAGCACGGCGTTCAAAGGTACCATGTAACCAGAAAACTTCATATATATAATAATCTATCCAACCCACTTTTTAATATCAACCCACTATATCTAGTCACCGTTCCCACTATCCAATCTTGTTACTAACTATATCATCATGGCTACCAATAAAAGTTTATGACGAATCGATAATTAACCTACCCAACCTATCCAACCCATTAACTAACTTCTAATATCAACCCACTATATCTAGTCACCGTTCCCACTTTCTAATCTTTCTTCAAATATATAATCATGGCTACCAATAAAAGTTTATGACGCATTGATAATTAACCTACCCAACCTATCCAACCCATTAACTAACTTCTAATATCAACCCACTATATCTAGTCACCGTTCCCACTATCCAATCTTGTTTCTAACTATATCATCATGGCTACCAGTACAAGTTTATAACGAGTCGATAATAAACCTACCCACCGTTCCCACTTTCTAATTTTTCTTCTAACTATATAATCATGGCTACCAATAAAAGTTTATGACGCATCGATAATTAATCTACCCAACCTATCCAATCCATCAACTAACTTCTAATATCAACCCATTATATCTAGTCACCGTTTCCACTATCCAATCTTGTTTCTAACTATATCATCATGGCTACCAGTACAAGTTTATAACGAGTCGATAATAAACCTACCCAACCTATCCAACTTATACTACTGTCTATCTTCTAATATCAACCCACTATATCTAGTCACCGTTCCCACTTTCTAATCTTTCTTCTAACTAAATAATCATGCCTACCAATAAAAGTTTATGACGCATCGAAAAATAACCTACCCAACCTATCCAACTAATACTATTGTCTATCTTCTAACATCAACCCACTATATCTAGTCACTGTTCCCACTATCCAATCTTGTTTCTAATTATATCATCATGGCTAGAAGTAATAGTTTATGATGAATCGATAATTAACCTACCCAATCCATTAACTAACTTCTAATATCAACCCACTATATCTAGTCACCGTTCTCACTTTCTAAGCTCTCTTCTAACTATATCATCATGGCTACCAGTAAAAGTTTATCAAGAGCAAGATGCTCCAACATAGGTAGACGAGTTTAATTGACGAACTAAGATCTATCTATCATAGGTGACGATGTCATTAAGGGACAGAGTACCCCCACTTCCGCGCCCACTACCACACCCACAACCACTACCCACTCACACTCCCACTCTCTCTGCCATACTCACAGCTACTCCCAGCTCCCACAGCCACTCCCCGTTAACACACCCACAGTTACGCCCCACTCCCGCTGCCACACCCACAGCCACTCCAAGCTCCCACTGCCACAGCCACTAGTACTGCCACTGCCCACTCCCACTGACACTCCCCGTCGAGACCAACACAAAATAAATCAACATTAAAAAAAAAAACTGTTTCTAGATGTATCATAATTATTAATCAATTGTTTTACGGCTACCGAAATTATTGTAGGGCAACCAAAACTTATAGCGTACATATATTAAAAGCTGACACACCCACTGCTGGCTCAGGCCGCGATTGCCAGAAAGTCGCAGATTCAAATCTTGTCGGTTCTGAAATTACATATGCATTTTAAAGTTCATAAAAATATTGAAAGTTGTATTTAAAGTTGTGATTGCAGACATAATTTAACATAAAAGAGAAGATTTTTACTATGCAACAGGTACCCAACACAGTCGGGTTCCAACAACATGTCGGAGGCGACGTTCAGCATTAAACCGATCCTGAACGAATTGCGCGAGCGACGGGAAGACTACGAACGGTTAGCCGAGAAAATGGATACGCTCAAGGTAGGATACCTTGATTAGTACTGATGTACAGATATGTCAGGTCAGATATTAGGATCCCACTTCTGATGTCAGTTTCTACTCGTAATACAAGATAAGATAACCGCTTTTATGAACACACTATAGTCTATTATAATTATTTCTTTGCATACATTTTGGTGTAAAAACATACATACATACACCTTTTATTAGACTAGAATACTTTACTAGACGAATATAACCCTAGTATACTAAATCAGAAACCTCTCGTCGTATTTCAGTATTTACGAAAAGAAAGATAGCAGATTTTTTGCTGGGATTATAATAAATGATTTCTTCTTTATAATATTAGTAAAGATAAATTGTAAATAATACACCTAATGATAATCCGTATCCTGTATGTTGACCGAAAGTAATTTTTTTTTTCGTTTGTTTAGCATCTTTCTATGAAATAGTATAATATGAAACGAAATGATTGTGATTTCAGAACCTATCACAGGAGGTGTCGTTTTTGTCGGCGGCGTTACAAGAGGAGCGCTTCAAGACGGAGCGGCTGGAGGAACAAATTAATGATCTCACTGAACTGCATCAAAACGAGGTCAGTAATGATTGCGGACATACCATCCAGTGGTGTGCACTTCATACGTGCGCACAAACACTCCCTATCCTTAAAAAATTATATTTATAATTTTCTGCGGTCGATTGGTGCAGTGGGTAGCGACCCTGCTTTCTGATTCAAAGGCCATGGGTTCGATTCCCACAACTGGATAATGTTTGTGTGATGAACATGAGTATTTTTCAGTGTCTGCCTGTTTATCTGAATATTATAAGTTATTCACAAAAATATTCATCAGTCATCTTAGTACCCAAGCTACGCTTACTTTGGGGCTGGATGGCGATGTGTATATTTTCGTAGTATATATATATATATATATATATATATATATATATATAAATATATATATTATTAAGTACTAAAAGAACTGACATAATATTAAACAAGAAGAGATTTGGACTATAAAACACTTATATCTTTATGAGATCTCTATCAGGGATTTCTTATCGCCATCTACCTGTCTGACGTGGCAAAAAAAACATGGTGCAGGTAGCACACCACTGGCCCCATACAATGGCAAGCACAGAGTTTGATACGAGTTTCTAAATGGAATTCTTGTGCAATCAATCGCAAGTTTGTGGTAACGAGTCATGGCCAAAGCCTTCCACAAGACCAGAACGGAGAAAATTCAGAAATTATAAATAATATAATTTCACATAAATTTCCCCTGCCTTAAATCGAACCTGGAACCTCCCTCTTCAACCACAGCGCTAATTATAAAATAAATGAATATACTACGAAAATTTGGAAAATCCAAAAGTGCACGCCTCATAATCTCATTTTTTTCACAATAAAATTGAATTTTTTTAACTGAAACTTTCAATGCTCATTACAATTTTTTTTTATTCATATTAATTATTATTCATTTTTTGTAAACAAGACACGGGAATGTAATAATGATTGCACATTGAAAGTTACAATTAATGTTAGCTAGAATAATTACATGGAAATTTAACGACAGTGAATTGAACGCTCATATTAACTAAGAAATTATGCCGTGTGTTACTTTAGATAATTAAAAAAAAATTATTCCGATATGATCATTTTTTCGACCAATTTTGATGCCACATACACCCGTCCATACACGGACGTCCAGAAAAGATTATGTTTAATGTTATTATTTACTATGTTAAACAAAAAAATTGTTATTGAAATGTATTTTATGTGCCTGACAAATTATTTGACTTGATATTAGTGTACTCAAATTAACCTGTAAGTGCAATATAAATAACAAAAAATCAATAAAAGTTTCGAGAAAACTGCTTTTTTTGAAATGTCGAGAGTAGAGCACAACCTCAACGCTTCGCTTATGAGGCGTGCAATACACACATCGCTATCTAGCCCCAAAGAAAGCGTAGCTTGTGTTATGGGTACTAAGATGACTGCTGAATATTTTTATGAATAATATACATACAGACACTGACAAACATTCATGCTCATCACACATACATTTTCCAGTAGTGGGAATCGAACCCACGGCCTTGGGCTCTGAAAGCAGGGTCGCTGCAAACTGCGCCAATCGGCCACCAAATGTAAATATAAATAATTTAAAACATATTAATTTGTCCACAGGTAGAAAATTTAAAACAAGCACTAACGGATGTTGAAGAAAAAGTACAATATCAAAGTGAAGAGCGAATACGAGACATACATGAGGCGTTAGATTTATGTCAAACTAAAGTGAGTTGATGTCTGTTATTTTGTTTGTAATGGGAATAAATAACATTACGTGTATGTTAGTGCTTTTTGTGACACAGCTCGTCCGGGGAAGTAATACAGCTATGCTTATTTCTGCCGCCAGCAATTTCTGCTGTGTTCCGGCCTGAAGGGCGTGGTTGCCGCTCTAATTAAAGGCGATAACTTTCAACTTACCATGAGATACCAACAGGGCTCTTTCAATAATTACTATGACAAAAAGAAAAATGTCATATGCTCTGACGGCCGAGTGGCGCAGTGGGCAGCGACCCTGCTTTCTGAGTCCAAGGCCGTGGGTTCGATTCCCAGTACTGGAAAATGTTTGTGTGATGAGCGCGAATATTTTTCAGTGTCTGGGTGTTTATATGTATATTCTAAGTATTTATGTATATTACTCATAAAAATAATCATCAGTCATCAGTGGCGTGCACAGAACCTTCTGTATATGCATGCAGATGATATAAAATTGAGAAAATCTCCAATACGAGTTATAAAAAACTTAAGGATAAGCATTGTAAGAGTTATAAAAAGCCTATCCTTAAGTATTTACCATTCGTACTGGAGATTTTCTTCATTTTAAATCGTCTGTATACCCTCGATGCACACCACTGTCAGTCATCTTAGCACCCATAACACAAGCTAAGCTTACTTTGGGGCTAGGTGGCGATGTGTGTATTGTCGTAGTATATTTATTTATTTAAACCTTGGTTCCGGCGGGTTATATATAACTAGTGTGTGAATAAACTTACAGATTAGCAAATTAGAGCAATGGATGGCGGGTGGTGGTGGTGGAGGGGGAGCGGGGGGCGCGGGCGGAGACACGGGAGGGGCGGCGGCTCTCCCCCCACGGTTGTTACTGGTTAAACTCCTCAACGTGGCCATCACGTTACTGCAGTTAGCCTTGCTGCTCGTAGCCACGGTCGCTGGAGTCGCCATGCCTTTTCTACGCACTAGGTTAGTAATGTACCTTGTAGATCAGTGATGCGGTGATAGCCTAGTGGATACGGATACGGCTTTGCTTTCGTGGAGACAGAGTTCACGCACCACTGACTTTTCGGAGCTATCTGCGTTTTCATTTAAGCATTTAAATAAAAATAAAAAACTGAACTTTTTATCATATATAGTCCACCAATACGCACTGGGCCAGCGTGGTGAATTACGGCCTTAACGCCTTCCCATTATGGCAGGAGACCCGCTGGGTTGTTACGTATCTTTTGTTTATTTTATGTACGGAAAACTGACAGCAGTGATTGCAAGATTTACGACACCCTGCCATGCCCTGTAAATGGCCGGTAACGGTTGATACGATGATGTTGATGAATTTAAATATTCCGCCCTTTAAACCTTCATTCCTTCCTTTAAACGGTGAAAGGAAAACATCGTGAGGAAACCTGTATGCCTAAAAGCAATCTATTATATTCTCAACGGCGTGTGAAGTCTCCTACTACGCACTTGGCTACGCCCTGAGCCCTTCTCATTCTGAGACCCGTGTCCGTTACTGGGCCGGCAATGGGTTGATGTCTGTCCGTTGATATTCCTTGAAAAAAAAAACACTCGAATGGAAATAATTAAACCCTATAAGCTTTAAAAGCGGTGATAGCCCCAGTGAGTAGAACTTCATCTTCACTTTCGGGGGGCGAGGTCGAAGACCGTCACGCACGTTTTACGCAATTAAAATATAACTTGCTTCAACGGTAAAACATATCGTGAGGAAACGGGCGCGCCTGAGAGTTCTCCATAATGTTCTCAAAGGTGTGGGGAGTCCACCAATCCACAGTGAGCCAGCGTGGTGGGTTGTTTTATCGATTGATACATTTCATGTTTTGATTGTATATTTTGGCCATGGTGTGTGAATAAGAATCGGAATGGAATTACGTGGATGTAGATCCAGGGTGAAATACACTTTCCGAGTATACACCCTAGGATAAAAGTTATAGGGTGTATAAACGGTATAACGCCCGGGCACCTTTGTGCGGTCGCTCTTAAAGTCGCAGATTACACATGAATAAATAAATGATTCCTCATCCAGAGTCCGAGTACTGACAACGAGTTTAGCTCTTATGGTCGCCGTCATGGTCCTGAAGCAGTGGCCCGAAGTGACCCAATTGTCCGAACACCTGCTGCGACGCCTCAAAGAGTACCTCCTCGACAAACACCACGAGAGGTAATGCACAACGCCACCAATATATTATAATAATTAATAATTATATTCTATCCTGTGTTATTATAATGGGTGGATTGGATTATGGACTGATACAAAATCTTATAAGGGAGACATATTCGTTGTGAGACCCACACTGTTTACTAACACAGATTATTCTAGAAAATATTTTGTGACCAAACTTTTTGATCTAGCTAAGTTATAGTGTCCCCTAATATATTAGGTAATTCTATAATTTATATTTTCGAGACCGTGCTCAAGAATTATTTAACATAGTTTTGACGGAATCACGGTCAGACAGACGGACATTGAGGCTTAGTAATAACAAAACATTTTTAGGGGTGTACACCCAGGGTGGGTGTAAACCCCTAAAAATGTAAATGTCCTACTACTCGTGCTTATATCTGGAAGGCTATTAGCCTAGTTACCACCATACAGATTTAGCGTTCCGGCACGTTGTCGTGTCAAAACTGATTAGCTGCGATAAGCCTTATTATTGCAATACCCCTAAAATGATAGCACGATACTTGGACTGCTTCATCAGTTACCAAAAGGTGAGGTTGCAGATAATTTGTAGTTGAATAAAAAAAAAGAGGATCAGAAAACCGATTTCTAATCTAAACTAAAGTTTGGGACCATTGTATCACCTTAAACTTACAATATTAATAGTAATTCGTTGGAATAAAAAAACTAGATTATTTTGGTTAGGTATTGGTTGCACAAAATCAACAGAAACAAGACAAATTAATATCTAGGTGTTTCAGTAATTACTCAAAAATGTTAGTAACGCAGTATGGGACTACCAACGATGATGTTGGAATAAGGTAGACGTAGCATATTACTTCAAATAATTTTATACTCGTATTTTTTAACCCAAAACCCGACTCTATCATTAGCTTTGTCTTCATTAATTGACTATATTACGTCAATCTTGCTTCCTATATGGCGGATATTACAACTAAAGATAACGGAGACAGTCTCCTTTACCAAAACTAAAACTAGACTAGAATGATTGTCAGCCGCAACATCTGCAATCATATTAGACATAATAAAAAATAAAAACTTGTCTAATAATGTATAGAACCTCACGAAAATCCTCACTTGTCTACAGATTAATTTTCTAATTTTAGTGAACAAACTTCTAATTTTTTTTAATTAGAAATTATGTGATGAGAAGAGAATTTACGTTTTTTAAGGTTAAAATAAAATTTTAACCATTGGACATAAACGGAAGTTACTTTAAAAGCCGCCATGTTTCTTAACATAGGTTACACTAAAAAAATCATATTGCATATTTTTGTATTAAGATGTACTAAAACTATATGTAATATTAGAATTTTCAAAAGGTTTATCAATCTAAATTATCATCATGTACTCCGTCTACCTTTTTCCGTGCTCCTAGTTTAAAATTAAATTGCTTTTAATCTTGGATTAACAAACAAACAAATTGTTCAAAAAAAATATAACTAACATTAGTTTTTTATAAAGTAATACCACTTCTGCTCAATGTTCATTTTCACCCTAACTTACCACTACTAGGATAATCAATCAAATGTGTACCTTAATACTAACAATATATGGTGTCTTATTGCAATAATTGTCGGGTTGGTAGACAAAGAATTTATACAATTTTTGAGTGTGATATGAAAAATTTATGTTTTTGATAAAAATATGTCTTTAATTATAAATCTTTTGGTGTTGCAGCTGGTTTTTTATATGGTAAGCGCACATAACTTAAGTTGCTAGGTCAAAAAAAAATAACGGAGGATGGCTTCCCATTTTGTTAACTTTCATAGGTGAAAAACCAACCACGCCTCTCTACCACCTCGATAGGTAACAAAAACTACTGTGAAAAAGTTATTCCCACGCCCCCTACAAATCTTTAAATCTAGTAAATTTTATGCAAAGATACTTATCAAAATAGGCTCAGTAAATTTTTTCAAGGATTAGTTCTTATCAATTTATCAATTTAAGCATGTCAGATTCAAACTTGTCAATTCTTTGACTATCCAGCCTTCATATTAAAATAATAAAAAAAAAATAGCATAAGTAATTTTATTTATTATATATTAACAAAATCTATGTATTATTTATATTTGTAATAACACGCTTTGTTATGTACAGTAGTACAATGTATGTATTGTATTGTATAGCCAACATGAATCATATCAGTGGGATAGCTGGATCATATAACATGATATTATATGTATTAAAATAATTGTATTTATATAAGGGTACTGCAACTCATTTTGAACGATCAACTTATACATAAATAATGTCACGGCTAAAACCCTACTGATTTGTGAATTTGCTAAGTATTACAAAACTGGAGTAGCTCAAAAAGATTTTATTGGTTCTTCAAAATAACTGATATGTTTTTATGATTGATGAGTAATAGAATAAAAAAAAAAAATTTGCGTTTTTGAAATAATATTGTGGTACTGAAATTTTCGAATCATTACTATGCTACTAAGTTCTTAAAGACGAATTTTTATAAACAATAAAAAAAAAACAATCGTTGGATGAAATAAAAATAATAAAGCATTGTATAATACTAAATGGGCATTGAGAATTGCGGCAGTCGGGTAAATAAACAACAAAAAGACTAGTAGTGCTTGACTTATTGTGCGCACGAGTGGATCCTAAGCATAGTTCTGTACGTTACGTTCACGTATCTGCGGTTTACTATTAAAGTTCATGATTTAAAGTTTTATTCATTAACATAGTGATTGGATTTGGAAATAATAAAAAAAAACGACTTGAAATCAGACGTACACTAATTATATGTGGGTTTTTTTTAAATTATTTGTGTGTTATATTAAATAGCCTACAAATATCGCAAAGGAAAATCTTCAATTTTCAAGTTGCGTGATTTTAATAATAATTATATTCACAAAATCGTTTGTCACAAATGCCTTAAATAATATGAAGGTTGATTGGCAGAGATTGCTACTAAGCGATTGGATATTTATATCAAAAAACATTTTTTAGTTTCTTGTTTTCCTGTCAGTGTACTTAACTTTTTACGGTGTACAAGTAAAGTGAAAAAATAATTCAATATAACAAGTACCAAAGTTACCTCGCTGGATTTAATCTTGCTTCTTTGAGACGGTTGGATTCTAGCTGTGACATAATTTTTATTTGAATGAAAACATAGTATTATTTTATAATTTATGGACTGTTGTAATTTATTGTATTTCTCAGTATAATATATATTTATTTTTATAAAAGGTTCCTTCTTTTATTTCAATTTGATATTTTGTTTTAATTTTCATTTTTTTTTTTCCTTAATTCAGGTATGAATGCAAGTCATTGTGTGGTTGATTACTAATGGGCGTTTTGGTGGAAACAGTGATATTTCAATTTTGCCCTGACGTTTTTTCTTAATTTTATTCAGTCGAAGACTGAAACCGCCTCAGTTGTTAAGGTATTAATAAATATGTTTGGCGTCTTTGAGAAAGCAATAAATGTCATGACAAGATAAATAAGTGTAAAACCTAGACAAGTAGACAATATATAGCAATAATAATTTACGCCAGCAGTTAATAACGATAAAAATATCCAGAATCTATCTCAGATAGTTACAGAAAGCCGGTCACTTAAATATTTGTTTTCGTCACCTGTCTAAGATATTATTAAAAAAATATGTAAAAGTATTTTTAACATGTGGAATAATTTATCCAATTTCTGCATTATATTTGCTTCCTTGAATCCGGAATCTTGGATTACTTAGAAGATATTATTAATTTCAGGCATGAGATGGTATGTTTTTTTAGATAAATTTGGGACTATTTAATTTAAATTGTAGATCTCCTATTCTCAAAGTTGTATGTAAGAGGAATATTATGCTGTGATTATATGTAACTGTATGTTTATTAAGGGTAAAAGGAATTAAGAATATTATTTTAATTTTTTATGAGTTTAATTTTTAATTATACTTATTTATCTTGCTAAACAGTTAATATTCAATACGATGTAAAGGTTTGAGCAGTCCTGCATTGGTTTTCAATTTAAAAGTTTTTTTTTTTAATAATTTCACGACACACTTACCCCTAACATAACATCTCCGTTGAAGATGAAACCGATCCGAACCGAACCGATTTGTATTTCAAAAAAATTTATTTAAAGTGTAGGTTTTACCTGAAATTGTCATAAAATTATATAAACAAATATTGTGTAAATTACTTTAAAAAAATCTCCTTTTGTCTGGAAACATTTTTTAACCCCGCTTTTTTCTGTAATTCTAAATGCTGACACAATGTAAGCTGTATCCACTCAAGTATAATTTTTCGAAAATTGTTTTGTCACGACATATTATTTTGTTGAAACACGCTGGTGATTCAAATTGTTGCTTGCAAGGGATTGAGTCTATGGCAACTTTAAATGTCTACGTACCATTTTTTTATGTCCGGGTAAGACTGCTTAAAACCTCATTTGTACTAGAATCCAGATTCTATCATTCATTCTTACACTCTTAACTTGGAAATGCAAGAATTGGCACTCCATATATGAAGACGTGTCAAAATTTACGTCAAAATATATATATGGATCGCAGTTTGTTTATATGTGACATTTCAATTTATACTTCTATTTTGCGTTTAGATTTCAATAAATAATAAAATGGGAAATATTGCTTTCCAATTTGAATGTGCTTTTCAAAACCAACCTTAGCATGAGTTTTGCTCACTTGTAATCGTTATCGTTTTGGAATATCGAAACAATTAGCCTGTCAATGTCAGTGTCAACATTTCTAAAATGAAAATAATTTGCACAGAAATAAGAGAAACATTCGATCAATTTTACTTCATCGTTTCTGAGTTTCGGTAATCGCAAACGCGATTAAAAACCTGCTAAACTTTTGATAATGTTAATGAATTCATTAGATAGGGCTGGATCCCTTATGTAAATTTTTAATACTTTTTATAACGTCATATCTTAAATCCGTGGTTCGGTTAGCACATAGCGACTAACGCAATTGTTGTTATTGGCTTGCAATTGGTTATTGTAATTCAAATTACGTACTTTAGCCAATACTGGAACAGTGGCAGCATCTCAGAGTGGATTGCGAGCTACGAATTAATTGGTCATCTTCAAATGGTTTTAGTTATTTTAAATAATGGAACGTAGGCATATAATAGAACTCATTATTTTTGTTCCTATTTTATACTTTTTTTATTACAGTCGCAAACGTTTGTTACTTGTAGAGGATTTAATTCCATTTTACAGTGGCGTTATGGTATCGAAACTTACCAAACCGAAAACAGATTTCGTAACGTCCAAACTCTTTCTAGGGTAACATTACAGTAGTTCGGACTTTATTTTTTTATTAGGTGTCCATAGTGAAATTTATGTACGAATGCAATCTAGAATATTGTTAAAATATTTTATTTATTAAAATTCGATTGATATATTATTTTATAGGAAAAATGAGTGTTTTGATATTTTGGCTTCGGGAACAAAACAATATTAAAATACTCACCTCTGTTAATAAACGTAGAATAGAAGCGTCGCAAATCTTATTTTTTCATATATTTTTTTCATTTCATTGTTGGCTTAAAAACTTAAACTTAAGTTTAGTTTGATGAAGGGGTGTCAGAATAATAGTTTTTTTTTGTGTGTCACAATAAGAACTGCCAATTAACACGGCTACCTGAGCTCACCGTAAGTTGAGATCCGTGGCCACCATACGTTAACGTTCCCCTGATATCAAACTACAGCTCACCGGAAACAACCAAATAACTAATACAAATTGATTTGTGAGTAATCCTTTTTGGATGAGGCCATTATGTTTTTATATTCATTAAAACTTCTTTTTTATATTGATGTTATATAAATTAGTCAGGAAAAAATTCTAGTGACGTTAAAAGCTGTTTAAATATAACGGCGGTAACTGTTTTTCACTTAACTTTATTTATTGGTTCAAATATAAATTTATAAATAAGATTTAATTTAATTTTATATTGCTAATGTGCCCTTGCTTTTTTTGGTATGACGTTCTTTCACGCAGCGACGGATCAACGTGTTTTATGGATCAAGCGCGGAGAATGACGTACGCCCTTTTTATCCTAGAAAAAGTTTTTATTTAAATTTCACGCGACACAATAACGAGCACAAGATAGCTTCGAATAAAAACATGTCCTCTATAGAAGTTAATAGATAACTGCTTTTTTTAAACAAAGTCAAAATATAAAATTTTCTCCTGGAAACATATTTTTGTGTTAAAACAGTTACTTCCGCTACGAATTTTGAAACTACCAAGTTTATTTAGGTGAAATCATTTTCTAATAATATTGATGTAATGTAAACATTCCAAATTTCTCACTGGTCGAATAGTTATTCGGACGCATCTTAAATTATTCTAGACATTCTACCCTCCACGATGGTATGATGTACAAAATTATCTTTCTAAAATTGTGTTATGTGATCTGTATATTGTGTAAATATTTTTTTTTTTACTAAGTGCTGTAATTATTTCGTCATTGTATTTTTTTTTATATAAATGTGTATTCAAATTAGTTGCATTAGACTGAGCGGCAACATTGCGGCATTCCAAAAGCTTATAATGGTATGACCTTGAGTATTTCAGCCGCCGTGCCATCGCTCAGCTTAAATGCCTTAATAAATTAAACGCTAATCCTATGAGAATACACACAGAAGGCAATCGTCATGGGTATTTCAATACTAAAAGATTTTAACGCCTGAACTGGGTGTTCTGTGTAGGATGTAGACGAATCGGCGATTTCTATTTTATTTTGAGTAAGCATATCACAATATATTTTACTTTTAAAATGTTTTATCTATAGTACTGTTTAACGGATTTTTGCTATGTTGCGCGGAGTTTTCACATTACTCTCCTCCAATAAGAATCACCGCTTTGAAAATAATAATAATTCACCTAGATACAGTGCACAGTTGATGTGCAAACTTAGCTTAATAAGATAATAAAACTCGAGTTAAGTTAAAAACACGTGTGATTAATATCTTAAGAGAAGGTAAATCAAATGTTCATACTGTAATCGTTAAGATCTTGAAGAGCTTATGATTTAGTAAGTACGACATTTCTCATACTGATACCACAATTTTGAAATGAATTTTGAATTTTGAATTTTTTGAACTACTCAGCTTTAGCAATGGTTGGTTTTATTTGCCGATCATAACTAATTATTATAGAGATAATA
This sequence comes from Pararge aegeria, assembly GCF_905163445.1. NCBI lineage: Eukaryota > Metazoa > Arthropoda > Insecta > Lepidoptera > Nymphalidae > Pararge > Pararge aegeria. Next base: position 7,067,313 of record NC_053203.1, read on the forward strand.
ATTTGTTTTCAATATACAATAGGAGTTCGGTTAGTAGGGCCTTTATTTAACGTTCGCAAACTTACGACTCACCCAACATAGCAAAAAGATCAAAAAAGTATTTTAAAGCTAACGAAATATTGATATTTCTTTGGAGCTCTACACTATAAGTGTATGTATGTACTGTGTAGTGTATGATGTGTACCTACTATATTACATTTTCTGTTGCCGGCTATGGATTGAATTAAATCATCACAATTTTATTCAAAACTGACTTTTATTTGCTATAAAAATCCTGTATTACATGGATGATAAAAGTGATTCATCATGAAAGGCATGGTTCGCCTCCCACTATGGGAAGGCGTTAAGGCCGTAGTTAACAACGCTGGCCCAGTGCGGGTTGATGGACTCTACACACCTTTGATAACATTGTGGACAGCTCTCAGGCAGGCCGGTTTCCTCACGATGTTTCCCTTCACCGTTGAACAAGTGATATTTGAATTGCTTAACACGCACACAACTTGGAAAAGTTAAAGGTGCTTGCTGGGATTAGAACTTGAATACCGATATAGCCGAAGGCCTAACCACTGGGCCCTCACCGCTTTGAAAAATAATTCACCTAGATAATGCACAGTTGATGTACAAACTTAACTTAATTGGGTAAAATATATAAAACGAGTTAAGTTAAAAACACGTGCATCTTGGATTATGATCCTTAACACGTTGGCTGCTGAAAACACAACGTTTGTGTTTGAAAACTACGTAACGCGTGTGCGTCTCGAACACGCTAGGCGTGTTAAAATAAATGTACCTACAAGGATGCGGCCGAACACGCTGGGCGTGTTTTTCCGGCGTTCTGTGAGTGCGGCAAACACAAACGCTGTGTTGTTTAAATATACTGTTAGAGCGGCCTTTACGCAACAAGTGTGTTATACGTTACCGCAAGTACGTTTTATTAAATATTAGTTAGACGTTAACGCAATTAAGTTTTATTATATATTAGACAGTATACCTACTTAAAATTCGTTGTTTTGTGAGTTATCTAATCATTATACATGAGTGTTTTTCTTAATAATTCCCATGCCATCGAGAGAATCGACCAACACACGTATAACTAACAAGTTCATATAAAAAACATGTTTTCGACCAAATATTTGCAACAATAGTATAATACCATCGATCACTAAATAATACCCACCTAGATAATTGCATTGTTTTAAAATATTTTATAGGGACGCGAAATAGATATTGATATCGATATAGGATCGTCGTCCTATATTTTAGCATACTCTACAATGTTTTTCTGCAATAAAGGAATCCGCAACATAAGTTTGACGTCTATTTGTATATTTTTTAATATTTGTACGCCTGAGTTCGCCTGCACTATTTTCATTGGTATCGGTATCGTCAATAATTTATTTTATAAATATCGGTTTGCATTCCATTATACCGACAGAATTACAAAACGATGCATCCGCATCCTTATTTTTTCTTATCGTCTTAAATAAACGTTATCGGTGCGGCCAGCGGTACCAATAAACTACTCAGGAATGAGTTACTATTGTTTCGAATTTAAAAGTAAATTTAACAATGGTTCTGTATATTTACTGGAAGGATTATTATATTTAAAATGCATATTATTTTATTTATAGCATTCGTATGTAAGTAGGTATTTAATACTGTTTTTTTACTTATTTATTTATCATGATTCGTAAATGACATTCACAAGTTACACACAGGTTGACGTTGCCGCGATTTTGAATATAGTAAAATAGTGTACCTACCAGATGTAAAGCCACTATATTTAAAGCTCTTTAGAAAATGATTATTTTAAAAAAAAAGGAAATCTGTGTTGACTACATTAAAGTTTTATTCTATTTTATCCAACAAAAAAATACAAATTGCTATTCAAATGCGACAAGTGTTGGGTTTTCATGTTGTTCAATAAATAAATGAGCAAATACGAGTGATGTAATAACACACCTGTTGCGTAAAGGCCGCATAGCTGTCGCGATAAGTTTAAACACGCCAGGCGTGGGGCCGCATGCTCGTAGCGCCTGTTTCGAATACGCTTCAACAGTGCTGAAAACACGCCTAGCGTGTAATCCTGCCGCACTCGTGTACCGTATTTGTTAATGTTAGGCAGCAGTCAACGTGTTGCGATGTAAAAAAGGACGTTACGAGCAAGTGTGATAGAAAAAATTATATAAATTAAAATACTGCTCACTGACCCTAAATATCTCAAACGGGGGTAAATTTTCCTTGTTGCCGTGTTTCTGGAGGTGGATTAGTAAATTTTATGCCTTGTCCGAGGAAATAATCACGGGATAAAATGGCCTGCAGGGTTAATATGATAGAAGGTAGAGCCCGCGGCGAATTGAGCTTTGGATGCGGCCATGGATTACTTTCAGATGTATCCGCACCGACTACAACTCTATTCAAACGTGGATTGGCAGGTAAACGTACCGATCTTTAGACATAGTTTTGGTTTATCAGGTGTTGGTGATAACGACTAGTCTCATCTCTATTTAATCTTGAGTTACATTACCTACGCGTGACCTATTTTGGCCGGACATAATATTTATACAACGTGCAAATGAAAACCGAAATAATACTTCCCAGGCTTCAGAGGTACATTATGTCCTGTCTCTGAGACTTATGTGTGAAACCGAAAACCTTATAGTTTTTGAGTAAACCACTGCTATAGTTTTTACTGAAAGAAATTAGGTGCAGCCCTAACATCACATGCTACGAGTAAATTAAAATAATGTGATTCCCGTCACTTTATTCGGTACGTGACGCGTAGCGAAGGTACAATACGCGTGTCGGTCTTTTATCTTCAATATGGTTGTTATAAGTAAACACTTAGGATGTTTTGAATTCGCTTGTATGGAAGAATAAATATGTTTCTTTTGATTTAATATTATACAGGTTGATTCCTTATGAAATATACTTATGTATCCGTTTATATTATTTCGTAATTCTGTTATGCGTTGTATACTTTTAAAGAATCCAATGGGTGAGATACCGCAATGTCTCTTATAGTAACTAAAGGCCCCCGATCCTTAGATACTTACAATCTGTAACAGATAAAGAAAACTAAGAGTTGTTTGGTAAACACGTTTAATGTGAACACAATATACAAAAAAATAAATTCATACAAAAATAAAATCCCATAGGTTAATAATGACTAATGGTCGAATACTGAAATAAATAGTCGAAATTATAATCATGGTATCTTGAAGTGGTAAACTCTCGCGGGCATCTGACGGCGGGTAGAAGACGCTACATTATTGTCATTGTAGTACTTTATTAATTAAACCCATAATAATTTTATATTAAATAAATAAATAAATAAATATTCACTTTAGTGTTAAGTTCACATCACAAGTTCTACGTCCAAGCAGGTTACATGTACTCTCTTCCACAGACTCCTTACATGTCTTAATCACAATGAGTATACTAGGAGTATACAAACGTAAATGTTGCCACTGACAACTGTTTTATCATAGCTTATGCTATAACATACCTTCAAGTATCTTCCAATTTGCGAGTTATTCCCAGTTGTAACCTTGGGCATTCTAGTACCTATTCAAATATTCTTTCTGCTGCAGTTAACGGCAGCAATTGATTGAATTGATACTGCTGTTGCACCGTGCCGCTGACACTCGATATTGGATATATCTTATACACCAAACTATTAATTTAATTTTGTTACTTTTTTACCAATGAAAAGTAGACATAATACAGATTAACTAGGTCATTGTTGTACGACTAAAAAAGTAACTATTTATAAATTATATAAAAAGAGATTAAGTATATTCTTTAGTCACGATGAGCCATTTTTATTGAGAAAAACTTAAAAAATTCGCATAACCAACCATTTATTTATTTATACTCTTTATTTTCATACTAAAAGTTATTTAAAAAAGACATAGAAGCAGCATACAAAAGGCGGCCTTATCGCTTAGTAGCAATCTCTGCCAGGCAACCAATAACCTCTTGGCCGTAATGTGACGCAAGACTAACGAAGCGTAGCATAGCAGCTTGTGTACATGTATACACAATTTCCAAATTTATATTGAATTATGTCACTTAGCTACCATGGTTTTCTCATCGGTGCTACCATGATTTTCAAATCGGTTGGAGGACGTAAAAAAATAAAAAATTAATAACTTTGTAATAAAAATACCAATGCTTTTCAGTATTCGCCTGCTTAATCCCCTTCAAATTACATATAATTATTGTATTATACCTATTTACAATAAAATAAATATTTATCTGATAAATTCATAAAAATTACTGATTGTCATTGAAATTTAAAAAAAAAAACTCTATTTTTCCGTAGCAGTTATGGAGTTAGAACGCACGGGCGTCAAATTTTCGGGTTTCGGAGGCAACGCAGGTTTTTCTAAAATAATGGGTTCCGATACCATATTAGGATCAGTATTCTCGTCAGTGGGCTCGTTCACTCCGAATACGTAATTGTCGTTTACGAATACGGGCGAGTGCAATTCACTTTGAACGTATACCGAATCTAGTTCACCCTGTGCTAAATTATCTTGCTCGAATACAGGGGATTCGAATTCGTGCTGTTGCATAATACCATCCACAGTGATAGGTGCGTCGTAATCGCTGTTCTCTACCACTTGAACTGCTGTGCTGTCCAACCTGGTAAGTAAGGTATATGTAAACATCACAAAAACTATGGTAATCATTACTTTTATAAGATAATGTCTCACTGGTGAGCAAAGGCCTCCTATATCATTTTATTATTATTTACTAAGGATTTTGATTTTATAGTACATTATGAAACAAGTGTGGTAAATTGAAAATAAACCTTATGAAAAACAAAGCATTCAAGTTTCATAAGACGCTTTTCATTACACTTCGAGGAATGAAACACGCTAAACTTTCAGATACGTTCTCAGAAAATTATTGACCATTTTTACTATGTTTTCATTGTATGAAAGTTTCTTAGCTCTATTATTTTTGATACCGGTATCTTTATATATACTCATAAAGATACCGGTATCAAAAATATAATCCCAGTTAAATTAAAATGGTCCTTCTTCATACATAATGTAACTTGCAGTGAGTACAAATACAAGTACAAATGGTAATAGGTAATTAAATAAAACACGCGTGTATAATATCTTGGATTAGGAGGTCCACGTTACGAGCACGTGTGATGTAAAATATAATACCATATTTTACATCTCATAAATGGGTGTTACCTAAACACTTATTCACAATAATATGATATGTACTTAATAAATTCAAAGTAATTGATGTATATAAACATACCTTAACTGTTTTTCCTTCAACCAATAAAAAGCATTCTGACACCAGACACAAGAAACACTTTGGAACACGTATGAAAAAAGCATCGAAGTATTTAAGCTACATATTTTTCTAACCTGTCTTAATTGGCGTCAATTCTGTTACACACAAATTAACACTAAACTAAGTTGACTAGTTTAAAAATACTGCTATCCTTTTTTCACGGGATACAATGTGAAACGGACAGCAATACCTACTTTATGACCTGTTTTAGTTTTAGAGATTTGTGTAGAGCAGAATGGTTTTACTTTATAGCGTGACTTTTTAAAAGTAGAAAAAACTAGTTATTAACCAAAAAAAAATTTTTTTTTGGTATTTGTGTATGTTTTATTATAATAAAAATATCTTTTCCACTAAAAATTTATAAAACCATTGCTTCACAAGACAAGTAAGAAAAACATGGACTATACATAGGCATTCGTAGAATAAAACACGTAGTATAGAATCGATGAAAAAAGCACCCAAATGCCACATAAAACATACAGTGTGCAATAACTCAGCTGAAAAGAAAATGTGTTTTGAGAAGGATGCGTTACGTAAATTTTGTCAATTTTATCGTCAAAAATTGTGGTTTGATTGTTATTTTCACTATATTAACTCACTCTGAACCACAATTTGAGACTGGACTGGACTTTTTTTTGTCTCACTGTACAAGGTACTAAAATTCGAATAAATCAGAACCCTATTAGTTTCAGTGACACTCGCATTTCACATTTGGCACTTCATATTTTTATAAATTAAGCTTAATTTGCTATAGTCCCGGAGCATCATCAGATGTTTACTTTACATGAATTATAGACAAGTAAGGTTATATGAGTTGTCTAGTAGAATATACTACGACAATACACACATCGCCATCTAGCCCAAAAGTAAGCGTAGCTTGTGTTATGGGTACTAAGATGACTGATGAATATTTTTATGAATAGGTAATATACATAAAATAATTATAATATACATATATACACCCAGACACTGAAAAACATTCATGTTCATCACACAAACATTTTCCAGTTGTGGGAATCGAACCCACGGCCTTGGATTCAGAAAGCAGGGTCGCTGCCCACTGCGCCAATCGGCCGGCATGAATAATTGTTAAGAATATCGCGCGTAGAGGGTACATTGCCAATGATCTGTTTGGTGTGGAGTATAAGGATTGAAGAAATCATAAATTACACCATACAGATTCTCGTGCTTCTCGCGGACTATAGCAAATTAAGCTTTATTTTCATAATATATCATGGATTTCCGCAAAGTAACGCCTGTTTCTATCCAATAATTGACACTTCAAATGGGTACATTTCAGCTGTCATACATGGACAGCCAGTCCAATGTTATAAATAGAGGTCAGTAGCCAGGCGTGCATAGAGGGTATGCACAGTGTATGCAGATGATATAAAATGAAGTAAATCTCCAGTACGAGCTATAAATACTTAGGGGTAGGCTTTTTATTACTCTTACAACGCCTATCCTTAAGATTTGTATAACTCTCACTGGAGACTTTCTTCATTTTATATCATTTGCATACCCTGTGCATACCCTCTATGCACGTCACTGTCAGTAGCTTCTATAACGTTAGTTAGTTTATCTGTTCTTGCCAGTGTACGCTTTAGTTCATTGCTTCAAAAACAAAAAAAAACAGTCCACTCGCGTTAAGAAAATAAAAAGACATTAATACAACTACAGGTTAAAGATATATTAACAGAATTTTCCCAGAATAGCAATGCAAGTGTTGTGCTGTCTCAATTTTTTTTTTATTAAAGACCGCGAAAAACAGCTGAAATAAATCGCGCGACGACAGCATTTTCGTTTGACGCGCTTTCAAACTCACTGGTTACTGTAAACTTGTAAACGTAACTTTAAACGTTATTTAAATATTTCTGGCTTCCTGATTGGTCGGGCGTGTTTAGGCCATCAGCAACAGTTATTTTATAAGAACAGTTATTTTTTAACGTGAATGAACTATAAATTTACGTACAGGTTTAAATATAAAATGAAAAATAAGTTTCAATTCCGATTTATTTATTTATATGCTTACATAATTATTATAAACATAAATGACGGCTAGCATATCGCTATATAGTGTATGTATAGTATAGGGATAATATAAATCATACTATTACTTTGATTCGTATATCTTACGCTATGTTATGAAGGTTAGGACTGTATTAGCGTTCATTAATTTATTTATATGTTAAAAAATAAATCTAAAATCGATAAAAAAATATAGACGTACTAAACAACATAAAATGTTTTAACAAAATAAAAATTTACATTTAAAATTAAAATATTACTTTAAGTATATTTAGAAAAAAATCGTTGTATCCCACGGGAATGTCACATAATATCAATAACGATAAAAGACCAAAGAATATTAACTTATCATAAGAAATATACAATTCGTAACTTTTCTACGGAAATTTCTTTCACCATAATCGGGGTTCTTTTTGCTATGCTATATAAATTTGAATGCACACTTAGCCGCATTTTATGACGTCAATGCCATAAATTACGTCAAAAAATTAATTTCACGCATCACTATATAAATGGCATAGACAACCCCAAGTTCATAAATGCTGATTTGGAATGAAATATTCGAGGAATGTGGGATATATTAAATATATTTTAATGAGACGATTTCACTATTTTAAATGACACGCGCGTGATTTATATAGATGCTCCGTTGTAAACAAATCTCTTAACTCAATTGAGAGATTGCATGTATGTAATTCAAAACACAACTTCATATAGGAAAAACTTTGTTTCATTTGTAGTGTGTTTTAATTTGAATTTTTAGTGAAACTGAAAATCTTGCAGTTGTATTGTCTATAATACGCTTAACTCAAAGACTAAATAAGGCTTTACGTCTATGAAAATTATTCTATTGCTCTTATACGCCCTGAACAACCTCAATTGACCATAGGCATCCGCTCTCATAGGAGAGAAGGACGAAAAGCTTAGACCCACCACGCTGCTTCAATGAGACTTCGCGGGCTGAGCTCAGCTTAACGTACATAAACTTTTAGTTAACTAAATAATAATTCATGAAAATACCGGGACTAACTGTTCAACGCCAATTTCTAGTTTTGTCATTTTTAATATTCAAAAATATTAGGTCAAATTTAGTCAGAAATATACATACTATATGGAGGAAATTGACATCAATTTTAAAAGTCAATTATGTTGAGATTTGAATACAACTGAAATAAGCACCAATAAATGGAACTATTCCTTCTATATAAAAGTATGAAACGCTGCATTTTTTTAATCATAGCTTGTTCAGCGATAGAATACTATCGAAGGCAATAATAAAGTTCATGAGATTTTGTATAGCTGTGTTTAAAATCATTTCTCATGATTTAATATTCGCAATCATTTTTATTTAAGTACCAAATCTTACCTAACGCACTATAACAATAGAAGACTATCCATTATGTCACAGGTTAAGAAAAAGGGAGTTAAAACTATATTTTTATATACTTTTTGAAAAGAACGTTTATCAACAAAGACAAGTTATTGCTTGCGTCTACTTCGGGGTTTGGCAGAAATACCTAGCTTTCCCGGATTGAAAAAATATCTCCAGGATGCAAGATTACTTTATGCAAAATTTCATCAAGGCCATGAGATCAAATGAAAACCCTGCTGAGTTTTCTTTGGGTTTCTTCTCAAAACAGGGCCTGTTTGAAAGGTTAGTGTTATTATACAAATAAGCATGAATTTAATAAAAAAAATCTTGTTTCAGATAACATAGAATCAGTAGTTTGTTAGGAAATATTTTTCTTTTTTTTCAGTTTCAAGGTAATGTTATTTTACTTGGAGAGAGTTAAACTTCCTAAACACTGTGACACGTGTAACGTAATTAAATGGATAGCCTCATAAAAGCTATTCAGAACAACATCCACAAACATTCCAATTGGCTTACCGAGCGATTATTTATTTGATTCGTTGTAAAAATTTATAAAAAACATTGACACTTTTTTAATACTATCTCGATAAGTACTAAATAAGCCTGGATTAATTTATTATTACGTTACCAATATTCAGGCTTGTTAGTAGGGATGAGACGTTTGGTTACCTGTAACAGGTATGTAAGACCTGGTATCGTAAATACCTTCGGTACCTACGATCCAGTACCTTGGTGGGGGGAGGGGGTACTAATTTGGATAAAGTACCTAATAACTACAATTTTGACACAACCTCTCCTTTTCTCTCGGGTGTCGTACGATGCGACAAAGGGAATATGACGGAGTACGGGTAGCAGAGTCCTCTCTGCTACTACTACCTTGCCCAAATTGATTATGGGCAAATGGCCTTTAGTCCAGCAGTGGAGTTTTGACGGCTATTGAAATACTCAATAATCCACAATATTACGGCACTGTACGCCCTAGACCGAATTCTGAGAGCTACCAAGTTTTTTAAAACCTAGTTTTCGAATCTGGTATTTTGCCATGTTCAGATATGCAGTAGCATACAATTATGCATGCAGGTCTCATCCTCACTTGAAAGGGCTAAAATACAAACGCGACTGTCGCGACGTATTCATATTGTCGCGTGTGTTTTTCAGCACTTAAATAAGTTATCCTTAAAACTAACGTGTTACGTACACAATTATTTATTACAATCTTAACTAGTATTCCCACCCGGCTAGCGACATATATTTTATGTTCACATCGGGACATCACAATACAAGAACAATTCCATCACCGGACCACAGTATAAGAGAAGCCAGTATATCAGCCGAAAGGATAATATGATTAATTATTTACACAGTATAAAAAATGCAGTAAGATTATTTTGGTGTGCAAAATGGTAAGATATGCACACATATATTTTTTGTACGATACTGGGGATCTTCTTCGCTAAGAAATCGTAACGAACGAAAATTTATCTCGTTTTGTGTCGTCTAACTTTAGTTCTTGAACAAAAATGGATTCACGTCACAAAAATTCGTCATTGTTACCATTTCAAAAATTGCAAGCAACACTGGCCACATTGAAAAATATGGTCAATGTGAAATGCAAATCAAGGTCAAACCCCAGTATTATAGCGGTATAAGCGTGCAAATATATCTTAGTCTAAATATCCGTGTGTATAAGCTTAATTTAGCATTGTATGCCTAATGACGCAAGTGAGTTAAAAGCCTTTCGGGTGACACGCTAGTTTGTCATACTGTGACCAACACCCGTTCACATAGTAATATATTTTATATGTATAAAAAGGTACTCGATTTTACGGAATGTACGGACAGTCTGTAATTTAAAAAAAAAAGTAAAACTTTAGGCCATTTAATTTAAAACCTTTTTATAAGTATTAATTAAAAAAAATGTTAGGTGGGTTTAAAATCTGTCTGTCTTTTTTTATTGGCCTCTCAAAAGTAGCTTTTTAATTATACATAAAATTAGGAGTGTGTTTGATCTCGGAAACTAGGAACACTTTAGAAACACAATTTGTTTCTAAAGTGTTAACTTAATTAACTAAAAGCAAGCCGCTCTATGTTTTTGGGAAGCTTACTTGCTTAATTTCAATTATAAAAAAAATATATTTCAAAACAATACTTAAGTTGTAGATTTTAATTCCAAGGTAAATACGTCTCCCGTAGAGATAATTTACGAGAGCAAACACAAATTTCTACAAAATAACAATTAATATAAATATTTTGTACAATAATATAAAGTACAAAATATAATAATTAAGATTTTAGGCAATGTGTTCTGTTATCTATTATTCTTATAAATAATTATGTATATAGTAGGTATATAATAATATATAAATCATAGTTATATAATCATTATGGCTTCCACAATCACAAAATAAGCTCAAATCAATATATTGATACTGATACCGCCGCGCTTTTATTGTTTTTTTTTTAAATATCAAAGGATACATTTAAAATATGCATGTTTGGTATGAGTAAATAAACATAATTTCCTTATAAATGATGTTTAAAATCGATTTTCTCCAAACTAAAATCGATTTTTCTAAATTTTATTAGATATTGTTTCTTTTTTAGAGATGGTTATAGATAAAAGAGATTTTTTAAGCGCAGCGATATTTTTAATGCCGATCGCTCTCAAAGCGAGTCACAGCGAATTCGAAATTCAATTTCGGCTTTTAAATGAAGTTGGCGTCATCAGCACGCATTTCCATTACCATAAAGCCTCGGCCACACGAAGCGAATAAACGCTGCTTATTTCCGCCGGCAGAAATTAGCTTAGAGAAACAGTGCACTTGCTTAGCCTCTCTATGAGTAGCAATGGCAAGGGCGTGTCCGCCTTACATCGACTGGTGATGTCGTCAAAGTTACGAGGGTATTATTTAATTATTACAGCTGTTTGCCATATGTTTTGTTAATAATAATTCTTTGTTTTTACAATAAAATGAATACGAAGTAGAAAATGGTGTAATATGAAGAATTAGATAACCGAATCAAGTGATTTTCTATCACGTTATAACACGTTATTATCCACTCTCCAACCAAAATTTGTGTCCAAAGAATGTTCAGCTCTTTTATGAAGAAGTGTTAAAATTTACGTGACAAAATGTTAATATTTTAATTCTATAGATAGAAACAGGGCTAAGTTGTCTTAGAACTTCGCGTGGTGATTTGTCTAAGTTAGCCTTCATTTGGCGTCTTATAACTGCTAATATTCGCAGCTTTAATTAGCTCCGTATGACCAAGGCTTAAATAGAGAGAGCTAGTAATGTGCGATTAGCTTACGGGATAAGAAAGTAGGGGTGTGTTATATATCGAGGTTAGTTTTGTCTTACGGGTGTGTGGGTGCGTCCATAGTAGGGATGTAGTCGAGGGCCATGAGGCACGCGAACACGGTCATGATCATCTTTGGCTTCCTCTCAGTGATGTCTTCGGGAAGGGCATAAACCCTCGCGCCGCAACGTCGGGCCATTGATACCGCGTATTTCGCGTTTGCTAGGTTCTCCTGTGGAATCAATATATTATTAAGTACTTCTAATAGTTAATTTTTCTAACTTGTCTTATTATGTAAACAATCTTAAAGTAATTAATATTATAAAAAATAATAAGTGCACTAAAAAAACATGTATCATTCAAAATTGTTTTTTACCTCTTCTTTTTTACTCACTTGAGAAATTTTTGAAAATTATCATACATGTTAGAATTACTGAAATATTATTTATAATATTTACACTATAAATATTATTTCAGTACATTTTTTCTTACGAAAGAACATTTTTTCTTTCTGAGAAAAAATGTACTAAAAGAATAGTGGTCTTTTTCTATTACATTATATTTTACAATGTAATTATAATATGTCTTACGAGCTCAATTATTATTTATTTATTTTATTTATTTTTATTAGGACTACCAACAAAATTACATGTATTATTATGTTATGAATAAAGCTAGCCTTAGGTTACAAATGACACATAATTTCACTTATAGGTAGTCACAGCATGCACTGGTTAGTATGTACGATAACACAATTTTATACAAGCATTATTAAAAGATATGTAAATTTATAATAATAAAATTTAAACAGAAAGCTTCATAAGTGCCTACATGAATAAAGAAATTTTGAATTTGAATTTGAAATAGAAACTTACATTACCAATGTTAATATTTTAGGAACTTAGAAAACAAAGTTGAGGTACCTATTTATCAGATTACGAGTCACCCTCTAGCGAAGTGCCAAACGTTTTAATAATTTTGGTTAAAATTATTATTTTGGTTAAATTGAAATTATCAAAACCAAGCTGATTTGTAAAGCAGCAAGAAGGTATATATAGCTACATAACTGACCTCTTGGTTGCCACCAGGCAAAACGAGATCGTAGTTGATGGCGCCGGGCTTGATGGAGTCGATCAGATCAAGTACTACTTTGCCGTCTGCCAAAACTTCATCCTGAAATTATTTTCAAAACATCGAATTATAGAATATGTAAAAAAAAACAACTTAAAACAAATTTTATGTATTGACTAAAGTGCATAAAACAAGCAAAAAACAGTGCATATAATTTACGGAAGAAATGCATATGACGTCAATTTTGCGTATTTTCATTACTGTAAAGCCGGCCACATGGAGCGATTAAACGCTGCTAATTTTCGCCGGCAGGAATTAGTTTGATACATTTGCTAAACTTAAAAGCCTCATAACAAATGGTTAAATGGACGTCTACTGCTGGTTTTTAGTAGGAGTTTCAATATCTCATTTTCCATGGAGAGTTTATAGCCTTGTGGTTAGAGCCTCGGCTCCCTTTCTGAGGAACCGAGTTCGAACCCCGGCACGCTCCTCTAACTTTTCGGAGTTATGCGCGTTCTTAATTTTAGCAATTAAAATATCACATGCGTTAACGGTGAAGGAAAAAATCGCAAACGTATCAGCATGCCATAGAGTTCTCTAAGACGTTCTCAAAAGGTGTGAGAAGTCTACCAATACGCACTTGGCCAGCGTCGTGGACTACGGCCTAAGTCGTTCTCAGAGACACGAGCCCTGTATTGGGCCGGTAATGGGATGTCGATGATGAGTGTCGGATAGTCACAGGATAAACCTACACGAACACCTTGGTTCCCAGATCTGTTTGTAGAGACTCTACCACCGGTTCGGAAGGCAGATTCCACTGAGAAGAGCCGGCAAGAAACTCAGCAGATTGCTCTTTTCCAACATCATTTTAAAGTTTAACAATCTTTAGAATTTTTCTGTTTTGTGAGAGATGAGAGCGAAGTGGCCTGCTTCCAAGCAGCCTTGTCGTTAAGGAATTCATCAATCGTGTAGTACCCACGATTTCTTAAATGTGTTTTAATATATTGTTTCGTTGGTTAGGATTTTTCCATAGCCCTAGAGGTTTCCAGCAGCTAAATGGCACAAGAGTGATAGGTACCTGGAAGCTCTTGATAGAGGATGTCTTGCCGGCTGACTGGAGTTTGTTGTTGACCCATTGCACGATCTCTTTCTCGATTATCGGATTGCCGGTGTTGGCTAGGCGCGTCAGCACTGACAACGTGTATGCGCGCATCAACTGCCATATTAGAGCTGGAATACAACAAATTTAATGAAACATCTGCATTGATCGGCAGGAGACAATTATATCCCCGGGGAAAGGATAAAAATTTATCATCTCCCACAGCTTTATCCACAGAGCATTGACACACAAGTGGAAATAATATCCAAATAATATATGTGTTATAATAAAAGGGAGTTGACTACGAGTCTACTATTCTATGCTCCGATGCTTTAGCACGACGGCACATTAATTATATACCTTGTCAGGGGATAAAATCGGGGGATATAATTTTTGTCTCCTGTCTGTTTAAAATGATTTAAATTAACCTTTTTGTGTGTTGCCGGTCACACTAAGGCGGTACAGGCTCGACATGTATGATATTAGCTCTCCAAGACACCGCCGACTTCGCGGGCCTGGTACTGTTGTTTTTTTTTTACCGACCAGGTTAAAGAAGGAAGGACATCTATTAACATTACTGGAAAACCTTACAGTGTAAAGAAGGAGCGACATCAGTGGCGCGCACTTCATACATGCACAAAAGCACTGCCTACCCTAAAATTGCTATAAAACTCGTGTAGAAGGAAGGAAAACAAAAGGATAACAGACTGCAGATTGTGCATAATTAAATAAAAAATACATACTTATAACTCAATACTAATACATGAACTAGATTACACCAATAAAATAATATATAATATAATAAATATAAAAAAAATAATAAACTAATACGTATATACTAAACCATATCATAAATACATTGATTGACGGCCGTTTGGCGCAGTGGGCAGCGACCCTGCTTTCTGAGTCCAAGGCCGTGGGTTCGATTCCCACAACTGGACAATATTTGTGTGCTGAACATTAATGTTTTTCAGTGTCTGGGTGTTTATCTATATATTATAAGTATTTATGTATATTATTCATAAAAATTATTCATCAGTTATCTTAGTACCCATAACCCAAGCTACGCTTACTTTGGGACTAGATGGCGATGTGTCTATTGTCGTAGTATAATATATTATTAGTATATTAATAACAGTAAACATCGTTCCTATCGTTACGGTCAAGCCAGTCAGCGTTTGCATTTTTATTCGCAACGCCGCTTACCTAATGTCAGCGTGGCGTTTCCTTCATTGATATCCGCCCCAGCGATGCCCACAAGTGAGAAGCCAAGTTGTCTGCCAAGTTCCACAGCGTAGTTGCAGTTCTCGAGGCGTTCCATGAATTTGCGCAGCTTTGAGAATTGACGGTGTACCTGACACAAAAATTATATTACTAGCCGAAAATGGGGGCTACCACATTCAAGGTCACGATCAGTACTACTGCGTAGTGACTAAAAATGGTGCAAACATTCCTTATCTCAGTCTTTTGATTTTGATCATAGTGTTCACAGCATTCACTTGGTCACAGATAGTTTTTGTATATATTATATTCTTTGCAACCAGAGGATGCTAAACTTCTTCCAGCAAGGAAAGTGCTGCTTTTCCTGAAGGCGACCAACGCTTGCTGGGAGATCTAGACAGCGGCGTCATAATAGATCGTAGCCGGTCGACGTGACACCAGGTACCAGACGAACCTGAGCCGCAAGCAGAAGAAGAAGAAGAAGATTATATTCTTAGATATTCTAGGCAGACGTAAGCTACGTTATGAGTTCACCTTACTGCTTGCATCTTCTTGCAACCTCGATGCCAAGTTTTTGATAACTATGTAATATATTACTACTTATTAAAATAGCATTTCTTTAAAAAATGTTCAACGGCTGGCTACATACCACGATAATATTCTGGAATTTGTATATTTTGACTCAGTTGCATGGATCGTGGTCACGACGAGCTATTTTTAAGAAATGTTGATTAACCACGAATAGCTTAGTTTAAAATCTTTAGTTATAAAAATAATATTGCTCTAAGCGATGGCAGTTAAGCCTTGATCGGAAAGAGACGCCGAAATCGTAGATGATCTGATAATAGCATTAAATAACTACCTTCTTCCAGTTGACGATGCCTGGTTTGATGATATCATATAGCTGGAAGATGACGAGTCCGTCCGTAAGATCAGAGTACAGCCAGTTGACGTGAGGCGCAACACCCATAGAGTTCATCCAGTTGCGGTATGCTGGTAAAAAATATTGGTAGCATTATACGCCAAGCTTTTACATAGTACGACAAATTTTACTTTTACATACTAAGACCGAATAAACCGGATCTAGTCACAATGTTTATTTAACCTTTGAAAGGATTGACAATGAAGGCCAAGTTAAACTTGGTCAATTCCTCTCAATACATTAAATAATATTGTGACTAGCTCCGGATTAACTTTGTTTATTTGGTCTTGACCAAACTAAATAAAACACTGAGATTGATACAAGACGAACTGTGATCCTGTGGCTCTTTTCCTGCCATGTCCAATAAACTAATGGAAATTGTCATAAACAGTGCTTTTATTATCGATTGGCAGCGAAGACCAAGTTTATCTATGTCGACTCCTACGTTCTTGTATTTATTGCTAACTATATGAATTTATATTCTCATAAAGATAATTAGAACTTACTCTTTTCCTCCCGGGTTTCGTCCAACTGGTGATAGGTATCATCGCCGGTATCAGCTCTTTGCAAGCCAGGGTGTTGGTTAAAGAGGTTGGCAACGAAGGCCAAGTTGAGTTTGTAGACTCCACCGACGACATCAGCTGGAGTGACGAAAGCACGACACCTGAGCTTGGCAGCTTGTTGGAGCATAACTTCGGCACGGCGGATGAGGTCGGTCTCCTGTTATATTTTATGAAATGTTGTCAAATATTTTTTTTATTATTAAATGTATCGCCAAAATGCTGTTGTATGGAAATCAGCGTTCCTATTATATTTTACGTTTTTTTTTTACTGCAAGGTTTGTTTTTGTGACTCTATAACTAAAGTGCTCGCCTTCGTTTCAGACTGCAAACTCTCCTCATCCAACTATTGCCTGCATTTCCGGCCTCGACAATAATGCAAAATTTCTCTAAAATTTACTAAGAGTTGCGACCTGAGTTAGTATCAGAATATATCTCATAGACATTTTGCATGTTTCGTGTCGTAGCAGACTTATGGATTATATAGTGATGCTGCCTAAACAGGTACGACACGACGATATGACGTCAAACAATATTCGTATTGATGACGTCATACGACGATATGACGTCAAACACGAGTAGATGACGTAATACCACTTACCATACAACCATGTAGGTTTTGACACCATAGAATTTGGTTCGACCCTTAGCGGTACCAGGATTGCATAACTCATAAACAGTTCGCAGGTTTAGAACGTACCTGCTCGCATATAGTTTTATTGCCTTACCCGTAACGCGTCAAGAGTAACGCCCGCATCGTCAGGTGCGATCTGCTTAAGCAGGTACGAGTAGATCTCTGAGTCCGACACGTCTTGCTGGAAGTTCGTGCAGCGGCGGGTAACTCCCGCGCTCTGCAGTTGATGATTGACCCAGCGGAGCAGGATCGCCTCGGGTGACAAAGCCAATAGATCTTCGATTCTCTCCTGAAAAAGCAAATTACGAACATTCAAAATTCTAAAATATTTTTTTCATGCAGACCTATCACAGACACTTATTAAGCGTTCATACAAATACATTACCAGTATTGTTAGGTGATGGTGATAAACACATTCGTTCACTTAAAACTAAAGCTAGGAGGATTCCAAACGCGTCCTGGTCTGAGAGGAGCCCACCACAATCTTAGCCGAGTTTTTTTTTGTTATCACCATCTCACAGTGGAATTAATATTTAGCTATACAGGCGAAGTATAGTAAAAAAGGGAAACCAAATAATGGTTGTCCGTGGTATATCAGAATACAGTTGTCACCACTCCTTCAGGCAGCAGCATTCTCTGTACTACTACTACTACCATGCACTAAGATTATGGGCAAATCTCCCTGTTGGTTGTGAGGCCTTTAGCAGTGGCGTGCAAAGGGTTTGTGACCAGGGTATGCATAAAGAAGGCAGATGCCATGAAATTGAAAAATCCTTCGCATTTATTAGTTAGACGCAAATTTTAGAGTAGAGCTTTTTGCATGTATAAAGTGCACGCCACTGGCCTTTAGTCCATCAGTGGACTGTTATAGGTAATTGATGAAAAAGGCATAATTAGTTTGTAGTTTTGAAATATTTCTTGAATTTTTTCACAACCATGTGACTAAAAATATTACATCCAACCAAAGTTTTATATAAAAAAAAAAACTCTTGCATATTGAAAATAAGAGAATAATTACTTTGTCTATGTATTTTAATCTGGTTACTATGTCCAATATTAAGTGATTAGAATTTCCGGCTGGTAAAGATGTTTCTCACCTGATCGTTAAGCAGCTCTGTGAGTCCTGGACAGTGTTCTAGGGTGATCTGGTTGAAGAGACCGATACGGATAATCTGCCAGAGAAGTCCCAGCACCAAGTGAGGTTTGCCTATAAGTAGAAAAAAATAAATAAATTAACGGTGATACAAAAGAAAAACAAAAAAACACTATTAAAAATTTATAAAAAAAACCCTCTTTCGCTTGCAGGGCTTTTGAGTACCCAAGCAACCGGCGGTCAGGGCTCCAGAGTGAGGAACCTCCTCACAATACGTGCCGTTTCAAGAACTACTGCCTTCTGTTTACGACTTTTGATCCAACAACCAAGAACGAAAGCTCCTTGAGATATTCGTCGAAGCTTTTCGCGAGAAGACAATAGACTATCGAAACAATGACTGTTGATTACCCTTATTATTATTTACCTTTAGCCAAATCATGTGCGTCTATGTTGACGATGTTGCAACCGATCGCCTGTGAGGACACCAATGCTAGCGTGAGGTTCTCATGTTTGGTATACAGCGTAAGGTTCTTTTTGTTGATCGCACGCTCGTCTATCGTGTCCGGGCAGGAGTGGTTTATGACTTTGCTGGAAGGAGAAACATATATAACATTACCTAATTATTAGATTTAATAAATAAATAAAAATAAATGGCGATGTTTGTATTGTCATAGTAGGTTTTACTATGACAATACAAACATCGCCATCTAGCCCCAAAGTATACGTAGCTTTTGTTATGGGTACTAAGATGACCCATGAATAATTTTTATGAATAATGGACATAAATACTTATAATATACAGATAAACACCCAGCCACTGAAAAACACTTCATCACACAAACATTTTCCAGCTGTGGGAATCGAACCCACGGCCTTGGACTCAGAAAGCAGGGTCGCTGCCCACTGCGCCAGTCGGCCGTGATGTTGTCTGTCCATCTAGTTCGGGTTCTTTTTGCATTTACTGGTGCAGGGGTCACTATTCCAGCACCTTCTCTGTAATGTACAACGCTCATTTCCAATTTGGCATTGCATCTCGTGAAACTGTATCAGGGATTCTGGTTCCTCTACGGATTTCCTACCAGTTTGGTCACATAGAGTGACTCTCAGCTTGCTTGCACAACTTACCACAAAATAAGTCCGTCTTTAAGTTTCTCATACAGCTGTTTGCCTTCTGGGTCTATGGGCAACAGGTGCTTTAAATCTGGATCGTGCTCCAGATTACTGTTGATCCAGCCCGAGAAGGCCATCTGTTCCTCCAGGCGCACTGAATGAGTTGTGCCTGTAACAAAAAATTGGTAAACATGTAAATGAAACTCGAAATATTACTTCACAGGGTTTAGAGGTACATTATGTTTGTCTCTGAGACTTATCTGTAAAACTGAACCTAATAGTTTTTGAGTCACTGCCATAGTTTTAACTGAAAGAAGTCACTTAGAATGTTTTGAGTTAGTTTGTACGGAAAAATAAATATGTTTCTTTTTATTTATTATTATTACAGGATGATTCCTTATGAAATATACTTATGCAACCTGCAATAGTTTTTCATAATTCGGTTGCACGTTGTTTAATAATAAATAATAGTTTAAAGTGCTATTAGGAAATCTTATGGTGAATTAAAAATTTTAGATCGGACGGGATTTAAGCACTGTAGTATCGTTTATCTTTTAAAGATACCTCTAGTGCAAGTAAGAAAATTTTAAACATAAATCTAATAAAAAGTAATTTCCATGTAACGAATTTCTCACTAGTGTATAATTGACACTTGGACCTTATAGATCGATGTTAACCGTTTGGGTAACGTAGACACCTGTTAAAAAAACAGATTTAAAAAGTCCAAAGCTCCAATACATAAACGAAAAAATATCCCACTTCTGAATTTAGAATAAGGAGTTTAAGAAAATGAGAAGTAAAGACTTTTATGAATAGAACTTATCAAACTTGCCATCGCTAGACGCCTCGCTCATACCACCCAAATGTTCAAGATTCTCCTTTTTACTGACAGCTTGTTTAAATGTGCTTGAGACCTGGAATTAAAATTATATTCATTAAAACATGTTCCGCCAGGTTTTCTCCATTTAACTAGTTAATACAGAAAACTTGCAGGCATGCTAAAAATTCTCTAGATTAGAGAATGTAGCAGTTAATATGACTTGGTAGTAGAGCTATTTGTGACAGTCCGGAGTACTGGCTACCGCCATGCTTATTTCCGACAGTTCCTATGCTCCGGGTCTGAATGGCGTGGTTGCTGGTGTAATTACAGTTCATTGACCCAGGGCGGCACTTTGTAGGACGTGTTTTGACGACCTTACATGCCCTGCGAACGCTTGCTCTGTGTAGAGGCGATGGTACGGGCCCCTCATTAATTGCTATAAAAAAATAAATGAAAATACAGATTGACTTCGCTTGCAAACTTTTAATTTTTGTTACTTTAAGCACACTTTTAAGGATATTTTCAATCTACAGAATTGGACTAAAGTTTATTTTTATTCATTACAATAAACAATATAAAAAAGCAAGTTGAATTATAGTACAATTTATTACTTAATAAGGCTCCCATTTAAGACGCATTAAACGGTCATTACTTTTAATTCCCAGCAAGCGTTTAACCCTTTGAACTCTAGTCACGATTTATCATCTCAAGCTTCGAGCACAGATGAAACGACCATTATAAAAAGTATTGTGCTAAAATGATTAAGTTTAAAGAGCAGGCTATAATAAATCTAAAAAACCGGTTTAAAATGCACATTCATGCAAACAATTTGCCTTTCCAAATTGCCATTGTCATCATCATATCAAACGATAGACGTCCACTGCTGGACATAGGTCTTTTGTAAGGAGTTCGAAATTCCACGGTTTAGTACCGCTTGGGTCCAGCGGCTACCTGCGACGCGCTTAATGTCGTCTGTCCAATTCGTTGGGGTTCGACCAACGCTGCGCTTACTGTGCGGGGCTGCCATTCCAGCACCTTGGGAACCCAGCGTCCATCCTTTCTCCGAGCTATGTGCCCTCCCCATTGCCACTTCAGATTCGCGACTCGAGCAATGTCTGTAACTCTGGTTCTTCTATGGATCTCCTCAATTCAGATTTGATCACGTAGAGATACTCCGAGCAAAGCTCTCTCCATCGCCCGCTGAGTGACTCTGAGCCTTCTAATGAGGCCCATAGTGAGCGACCATGTTTCGGAACCATAGGTCATCACTGGCAACACGCACTGTTCAAAGACTGGTTTTCAGGGATTTTGAACGAAAATATGTCATTTTCGTTCAAAATCTGTCGTAGTTTCCCGAAATTGCCATTGCAAGCTAATAATTCACATAAAAGCTGTCGGATCTTACTTTCATATTATAAATATGAAAGTTTTGTGGTTACTTTTCCCCCACACGACGATGACTTAAGAGGTGGATTGGATGGGGATTTCATAGTTTAGGCTACATTCTAGGGCGCATACCCAGACTGTAGCCTAAATTGTGATAAAGTAGGAACGAAGTGCTAAAAAGTATCTATATTAAAAAATATCGGTTATAAAATACCTATCTAAAACTAGATATTCTTACTCGATTCCCATCGAATTAGAACTCCAGATTTATCGTTGTTCTGGTATAATAAATATCGTCCAAATATAACGAGGTATCTAATAAAAAAACAATATTTTTTGTGCAAGCCACTATGCTACTCCAAGCTTAAGGTGAAAGACATATACATCATTTGAATCACAACCTATACAGGTTTAAATAAGAAATACGAGAAAGCTCTCGGCCTGTAGTTGTTAACATTTGTAAGCCAGCTACCATCTTAAACTGCATTATGAATTGTAGTGGAATGAAAGAAAAATACAGTATATCATAAACAAAAAAAATCATCTTTAACGACCAATAAACAAAGCTATGCAAGTCAATAAAGACAATAAATTGTTGAATAGGGTCACGCATCATGGAGAATTAATAGTAATGTCCCTTTAACGCGTCTTAAATAGACCCTATTAGACTTGTTATGGGCCTTTGATTGGAAAGCCTTTTAGTTTGGTTCATATTAACTCAGTAATCGATTAACACGCTTAACCGCTTCATTCACCGCCTTTGTTAGCTCCGATCTAAACTCATAATAAAACTTAAGTGTTCGTGTCTTTGTTTGTTTGTTTGAACACGATAATCTCTAGAACTACCCAATTCTTGAGAAAAGCTATAAGTGTATAACTTTTAAAGCGGTGATAGCGCAGTGGGTAGGACTTCACTTTCGGAGGGGCGAGTTCGAATCCCAGCACACACCTCACTTTTCTAAGTAATGTGCGTTTTAAGTAGTAGTAGTTTTAAATATCAATTGCTTTAACGGTGAAGGAAAACATCGTTAGGAAACGTGCATGACTGAGAGATCTACATAATGTTTGCAAAGGTGTGTGGAGTCCACAAATATGCCAAAAACTGGGCCAATTTGGTGGAATACGGCCTTAACCCCTTCTCATCCCCTCACCCCTTCTCGACATGTGCCGGTAATGGGATGATGGTGATATAAATTTTCAAAATTGTACCCTAAATCAGGGTATAAAAGTAGGTTATTTGTCGAATTATGTTGATAGAAATTTGTGAATTCCTTTGGTTTAATACTGGTGGCACAAACATATTAAAAAGTTTGCTTTAATTCACATCTCACATTTTTACATAGTATACAACAAAATCGCTTTCTGTGCCTGTCTGTTTATCCGTTAACTCCTATTAAAGCACGCTACGGATTTTGATGCCGTTCTCACCATTCGTTTAGATAATTGTTCACAGATTGTTTATGGGGTATGTACAATAGCTAGTTTTTTGCAGATGGTTTATATATTACTAGCTGACCACAGCGCCATCTGTCGGGCGGATTTGTGAATCTAAACCGTCCAGGGTGCCACCCAAACGCATACCGAAAAATTCATTCAAATCGTTTCAGCCGTGTAGGAGGAGTTCAGTGACATACACACGCACTCAAGAAATATCTTAATCTTAATATACATAAATCTCCTGTCACGATGTTTGTCCGCGATAGACTCCTAAACTACTTAACCGATTTTGAATTAAATTGGCACACCGTGAGCAGTCTGGTCCAACTTAAGAGATAGGATAGCTTAGATCTTTAATTATAGTCGCAATTTTATTTTATTGCAAATTATTTGTCTATAATTAATTGACAGTCACATGTTGGTTAAGTTACATACTACTATACTCATTTAAGGCTTAGCGATACTGAATACTTTAAAAACAAAATCAAACGCAGACGAAGTCGCGGGCAACAGCTAGTATATATATAAAGATATATCGCTATTAAGCGATGAGGCCGCAATATTGTAAACGGTGCTTTGTTATACTTTTCTTTTTTATGTACATTTTGTGTGGTGTGCAATTAAATTATATTCATTCATTCTTGACGGCCGATTGGCGCAGTTTGCAGCGACCCTGCTTTCTGTGTCCAAGGCCGTGGGTTCGATTCCCACAACTGGAAAATGTTTGTGTGATGAGCATGAATGTTTTTCAGTGTCTGGGTGTTTATATGTATATTATAAGTATTTATGTATATTATTAATAAAAAATATGCATCAGTCATCTTAGTACCCATAACACAAGCTACGCTTACTTTGGGGCTAGATGGCGATGTGTGTATTGTCGTAGTATATTTATTTATTTATTTATTCATTTACTAGTATATTTGTTTACTTGTTTTTCCTCCATGCCCTACCTAATTAACTTGACTTTGTATATAGATTATTGTTTAAAAAGTACGGAGAATAACATAGCCTACTTTATCCCATGAAAACTAACGGTTCCCACGGGATTTGTAAAAAATAAAAAAAATAAACAGCTATAGTCGTAAAAATGTAATAGGCCCGTTTTGACATTTGTCATCGCGACGTAACTAGTTATGTAACCATGAGACTCTGTACTCGATACTCACGATAAATCAATTCAAGTTTGTATCAGTACTTGACTGATATTATTATGTATTGTAAAGTGTTCGTTCGTTCAAAGTATTCCTTTAACTTCACAACCAATACGCGTGACTGGCTGTTGATTATACGTCCACTTTTCAACATGTTGAAACAGAGTTAGTACTATATAACGACAAACACAAAAATCGAGTCAAATCACTATGTTTAAATTAATGTCCAAAATAGAAGAGCCATAGTTAACGTAATAGTAAACAATATATATCAAACTTAAACGAGCGCACAGTCAACTTTACAAGATGAGGAACGAAAAACTGCGCAGTGCGCGCGGGGACGCTTCAGTCATGTGCCGCTTGGTCAGATACATCATCTCAGACTCATTATTTAGAACCAATTTTAAGAACCAAGCACATTCTTTGCAGTAAAGATAACTACACAATATTTAATTTCGATATTCAGTAAAAAAATGGTTACAGCTCTAGTATAAAAAAAAAAAAAGACTGAGAACGTAACTGTTTTCGGAACGTTTCGCAACAATTATAAATTGCATGCTACTATGAAGTAAGCGCAAAAAGAATACTCGCGATATATTCTTTCATATTATTTAACGTCCCAAAAAAATTTACGTATTTTTTAAAACACTGTATGTAATTGATTTTTATTTTTTTGTTTCTTTCAGTTTCGTTCCAAGTTACATTCTATGGTCTTTTACAAATGTCAAAACGGGCCTATTACATTTTTCCGACTATAGTAGGTCAACAGCTAGTATCTAATAAACTTAAACCTATTGAAAAAAAATAATATTAAGAAACTAAGTCGTCGAAAAATAAATTTACATTGCAGTAGCTTCACATTTTTTTTTATAATTTTACCCGTGCGAAGCCGCGGCGAGGCAGCTAGTATAACATAAACCTCGCATTCCCACGTAAATCGCCCGTCTGCAGTTATAATTATAAGCACAGACAAACATTTTCTTGACTTGACGAGCTTCGGTTATTGCTACCGACGAATGGTAATACGTTAAAGAGATTACATTACGTACTACGTATGTTACAATTGAAATAAATGGGATTACGACTTACTTGTCTAATTGTCGGCCCTGATTTTATATTTTACTAGCTGTTGCTCGAGACTTTGTCCGCGTTTGTTTTTGTTTTTAAAACAGCACCAAAAATAAGTAGATTGCGCTGGGTAAGCAATATTAACTGGAGTCAGTAAATGGATATATATATATATATATATATATATGAAGGTTTAGAGACGTTTAGAGTTTTCAAGTGTAGTGTAAAAATCGGGGTTTTAAATATAATTAGTATATCAATTCAGTTTAGCTATAAAAATAACTGTATTTTTTAGGTGTACCTAGTCCTTATTTTTGTGTAATTTTGTCCATACCTCGTCACACCTCGTTTCTAGCAATCCGTCAAAGTTAGAATAGTGTATCGCATTCTTTGGGTACAAATATTCTAGATTTGCGCAAAGATGATATTCACGGACTTTACGTTAGGATTTTTTACGTAACTATTCTGACGTCTAGAAACTGTTAAGCGAAGCATACGTGGTAATAAATGTACCAGTCTTAGATTTCTGAATTGTCATTCCAATCCATGAAACATCGCGATTAAGAACACTAACCTGTTGTGCTTTAAGATTTGCGCAAAGCTCCTCAAACTCTGTTAAGGAGATGCCGTTCTTTCTCGTGTCTCCATTCATGCTGCCATTGACTCCCCGCCCTGCCTTCCTGCCGTTGTCGTTGTATTCGTCGATCATGCACCGCACCTGAAGAAACAAAAGATATTTTTTCTTCATTTCACTTTTTTTCTTCATTTCACTTCAAGCTACTTGATTAAAAATCTCACTCGATTGTTAATGTTGATGCAGTCGTAGCGGGCTAAACTGTTAGGGGAATGGCGATATGTTAAACCTAAAGGGTAAAGTAAAGTGTTTAGCATTAAAAGAGTTTTTTGTGACCCCTGGACGAGCTTTCCGGGGAAGTACATTCACCATGTTTACTTCTGCTTCTATCTCACTCGGTTGTTAATGATGATGCAGTCGTAGCGGGCTAACCTGTTAGGGGAATGGCGATATGTTAAACCTAAAGGGTACTAAAGTGTTTAGCAGTAAAAGAGTTTTTTGTGACCCCTGGACGAGCTGTCCGGGGAAGTACTATCACCATGTTTACTTCTACTTATAGCATTCTCATTATAAATATATAAATAAAGGAAAAATAATAATAAAAGTCCATGATCCTCAGTACTTAGAGAGCGACTCAAGTTATGTACGTTTTAAGCAATTTAAATATCGCTTGCTTGAACGATGAAGGAAAACGTCATGAAGAAACCTGCATGCCCCAGAGTTCTACATAACGTTCCCAAAGGTGTGTGGGGCGAAAAGGCTGCATATTGTACGTTTACCGTTTACTTTCCTTAAATTGTGTATATGATTGCTTTGTGTATTGTGTACAATAAAATACATTTTGGGCTAGCCAGATAGACTTCTGCCTTAATCCATTCTAATATGATGACGATTTGTTGATAACGATGCTCTCTGTAGTGCCTTCCCTAAATCGTAAATTTCCTAACTTAAGTTGCTAGCGAGAATTTTGTCTTTCCAGAAAAATCCAATTTTCTAAAAAGACAAAATCGAATCGAATCTTGGGAACCATAATCCAACATGCTAACGAGCCACGTGACATAAAGATACTTATATCAAGAGCATTGCAACTAATAATCTGATTTTCCCTCACCTTCCATTGTGGAATTTTGTAGCCAACGCCGTCGAGTGCGTCTTTGAGCTCCTTCAAATCAATGAACCCGTTGCCGCTTGTATCCAGCTGTAACAAGATAAATATAAAGTTAGCAATTCTTAGGCCATTATGTGCATCATTTTCTGATGGAATGTGCTCGTAATGACATAGTTAGGAATCACTTATTTGACACTTTAAATCTGAAAATGTTGCACGTTGCCTTGTTTCACAACTAATAAGGCCAGATTCCATCGATTCGTGCAGTTTGTTTTAGATATATATAATTTGTTTTACTCATTAAAGTATCTAAAAACTTGGACCTTGCTAACGAGATTACCGCTATGTTGAGTCGACCGTTATTGTTCCGATAGTCGTATCAGTCAATGGACTTCTCGCGAAAAGCTTCGACCAACATGTTAAGAAGTTTTCGCTTGGTTGTTGGATCAAGGGTCGGATACAGAAGTTACTTGAAACGGCGCGTAGTGTGAGGAGGTTCCTTACTCTGGAGCCCTAACCGCCGCGCCGGTTGGGCATTCAAAAGCCTCACAAGCGGAGAAGTGTATGTTTTTTTTTGTTTAATTAGATTAATTTGTATAAGGGATCCTGTCATGCTGTTTTCGGCCCGAGTGCGGATCTGCGTCCGCGTGAGTTTGATAGCGCGCCTGCAATCCCGCGTACGGATCTGCGTCCCGCATAAGTGCAGCCCGTGATAGAAAAAGGTATATGAAATGATAGGGCACGGGCGGCCCCCATGCTGACTAGATCCGCACGCTGGTATAAATCCGCAGGGCTGGAAAAAGGGCCCTTAGGTTGGGTACCTACGATGGGCTGGTCTGCAGTTGTTTTACGAAAGCAATGGCCTTTCGTACGGAGGTACCTTCCGCTTTACAGAGCTTTCCAACGGACGAAGAGTACACAAAAAAGTAAGAGCCCACAATAAACTTAGGTGGGTATTTTTTATCACCATCTCACAATCAATTAATTAATTAGGTACGAAGTTAGAACATTTCATACCCAAGCTTTTTTATCGTTTATGTAGGTAATATGATAGGATTTTTCTATATATTATCTTGAGTAGGTAATTGATTTAAAAGGTTCTTTGGATGTCTTGAGGTATGACAATTCCGTGTACTCAGTCAATGATAACTTAAATAATATCTACTACTGCTTACATTATATACAATTGAACATATTGATTCAGTTAGTAATAGAAAATTGTTTTATGCTGTCTAAACCAGTAACAAAGCAATAAAACAAAAGTGGAAGATAAAAAGAAAAACTGGGTTAACATGACAAAAGAAACGCCTTTCTTTTCTTTGAATTTTCTTTCATGTTAATCTTCTAGCTTTGAACTTAACGAAGTATTTTTTCCCCTTTGCATAAAAATAGAATTTCTTAGAAAAAAAACAAAGTTATTATTTACTGGCGGTGCGCGGTCGCTTATTTTCTTTCGGTAACTTAACACTTATAATATAACAAATCGCTATGTGATAAAGTGTCCATGATATGGAATGACAGCGAATGCAATTTTTTATTCCACTCACTCTGTTCGTTTTTATAGAACGTGTAAATGAAAACCGAAATATTCCAAGTTCACAGGTTTTAGAGGCACTATATTTTCTGTGACTGAGATTTAAAGTAAAACCGAAACGCTAATAATTTTTGAGTAAACCACTGCCATAGTATTTACTGAAAATTAGATGTAGCCGGAATATCACATGGAGAATTAAAATCAAGTGACTCTTGTCACTTATTTAATCTTTTATAAAGGTACGCGTCGCGTAGCGCAGGTACTATGTCTGTGTATCTTCAAAAGGGATAGCATAATTAAACACTTAAAATGTTTTGAATTAGTTTGTATCGGAAAATAAATATGCTTCTTTGGATTTAATATTTTTGCAGGTGATTCCTTACAATCTTAAATCATTAAATGAGCAATTCTTGTATATAAACAACAGCGGTTTTCATGAAATTTAGTTTTCAGGGGTTTCGGGGGCGATAAATCGATCTAGCTAGGATTTATTTATATTGGAATCTTGGAATCTCGGAATCATTTACATACGACATTTTTTTTTTAAGTCGACTCATTCGCGGACAAAGTCGCGCGGTTCCGCTAGTATATACTTATACAACCATAAACAGTATTTCGTAATTGGGTTACACTTTGGTATTTAAGAACTATGGACCAACTAATTGGTCCAAACTCTGGTTCAACGTGTACCAATATATTTGGACACAATCACGATTAACCTATTACCTCGGCCCTCTACAGGGCACGGGTCTGCTCCCAGAATGAGAATGGCTTAGGAGTTAGGCCACCGCCATCACCAAGTGTACATTAGTGGACTTCACATGCCTTTAAGAAGATGAAGAGTTTTCACGATGTTTTCCTTCACCTTCAAAGCAAGTTATATTCGATTGCTTGAAACGCACATAACTTCCAAAAGTTATAGTTGCGTGAAGTGGTTCGAACTCGGTAAAAATGGATTTAAAGAGTTAGAACTATGAAATGAGGTTTTTACATAATATAGGGCACGATTCGTTCCACTCGCTTTAACAGGTAAACAAGCATGTAACGATAAATTGTTTTTCATACGATGCAGGTCATAAATAATGTATTGTGGATGCCTACGTAACGCGAGGAATAAAGGAAATCGATATTATGAATGTTTTATGCACATTTGTACCTTAACGTTCGGAAATAAAAAGTGTAAATTATTTTTTACTGGCTGTTCTTGCCCGCGTTTATTACGGGTTTAAGTCAAAGTAAATATTTAAAATATATCTTTATTCAAATAGGCACATAGATGGCACTTTTGATGCGTTCATTACATGTAAAATATGACATAGAAGTGAGTTGATGGCGATTACTAAATTTGTGAAGTTAAAACTAAAGCTACGAGGGTTCCAAACGCGCCCTGGTCTAAGAAGAACCCCACAACAAACTTAGCCGGTTGTTTTTTTTTGTTATCACCATCTCACATAGTCATTTAGAGCAATAATTTACACCCCGTTTTTATCGTTGACGTAGTAGTCCTTAATACTATAATAGGATCCTGTAGAAACTGTTTGTTTTCCAGTGATAAAAAGTAGCCTATATTACTCTCCGACCTTTCAACTTAATAGGTTGAAAAATTTACAATAAAACAAAATCACGTAAAATAGTTATCAAGATAATATTTACAAAGCTATTGTAAATATTTTATTTTCATTTTGTAGCTACCTGAACTCTACCTGAAAAATAACAAATCGTCAATTTTTTCCACGATTAAGCCTATATAAATAATGGCACGAGATTTAAACACATGCAGTTTAATCATATTGCAGTGAGATAAATAAAACATACAATTTTATATTAAAACCTTGTTTATATCCGATGCCGGCAGATCAAGATCACTTGAAGGTTACATGGTAATGAAGTATTTCAATGCACTTTATTTTGGCAACGGGTAAGCCTTCCTTTAAGGTTAACAGGATTACTATATATGGTCACGGTTGTGTACCTAGCGTATAGTTAGAGATTTGTATGCGCGCATTAGGTCCATTTTAAAGTATTTACTTCTATAAAATAGTTTCCTTGAAGTTCTGTTAATTATTGTCAAAAGTTTTACTTGAAGCAATGAAAGTCAATTGTCAAATTGCACTTAAAAGCAAGAATCAAATCTATCCGATCAGAATCAACTAGTTAATACATACAAAGTAAAATTGAATTATGTAATTTTCCCCATGGCTGAAATGGTCAGAAGACATTTTTCTACCCGGGGAAAAGTATCTTTACGTTAAATGTATCTTTTCCCACAACTTTATCAACTCTCACAAGTGATCACTGCCACAAGTTCAACTACAGGGCACAAGTCCCCTCCTACAATGAGAAGGGTTTAAGCCAAAGTACACCACGCTGGCCCAGTGCGGATTGGTGGACTCCACACACCTTTGAGAACATTATGGAGAGCTCTCAAGCATGCAGGTTTCCTGACCCATTGAAGCAAGTGAATGAATGAATACACTTTTATTGTACACCAAAGAAAAAAAGTAATTACAGAAATATAAAAACATAGCAAGAGAATACAATTTGGTGGCCTTATCGCTACATAGCGATTTATTAATTACTTATACCACACGTAACTTAAAAAAACTAAGAGGTTCAAATTGGAATTCGAACTCGGCCCCCCTGAAGTGAAGCTAAAGTCCTAACGAATGGGCTATCACCGCTGGATCCAAACGAAAGAAACGGGAGTAAACTTCTTCTATTCCCTATTACCGTGCTTTGTCAGGTAGACACGTTAATTTTATCCCAGAGGATATCAACGGAGAATATACTTTTTGTCTGTGGTAGCCGTACTGGTGGTGATCAGTTATAAACCTTCCGAATAAAGAGAATTGCAGTTGAATTTAAACAAACATTCGTGACATAAACCATCGATTGTCCTACTGTGGCGTGGACAATGACTTATTTATCTAACATTGTTTTGACCGTAATCAAATAAATCACCGATGATATAAGTGTGATACCGCTATTTAGTAAACCATAAATCATTAGTAGTAATCGTAAATTCTAGAAGTTATTAACATGTTTACAAATTCTTGAACGTATATTATAATAGCTGTCGAGCAACGATTTTAAGTGTCATTAACGTAAACGTTATTTTTAAATTAGGAATAAATTAAAATTCAATTTAGGAAAAATAAATATACCTATCTCATAAAGCTGGAAGCGGTGATAGCGCAGTGGGTAGGAGCTCGATTTCACTTTCGGGGGGCCGAGTTCGAAACCCAGCACGCACCTCTGACTTTTTTAAGTTAAATGCGTTTTAAGTAATTAAATATTACTTGCTTCAATGGTGAAGGAAAACATCGTGATGAAATCTCCATGTCTGAGAGTTTTACATAATGTTCTCAAAGGTATGTGGACTCCACCAATCCGCACCGGGCCAGCGTGGTGGTTGATATATCATCATATCAACCCATTACCGGCAAAACTTATTATACACCTTATATAATAAGTTTTGCCGGTAATAAGTATTTCAAACACTTAAGTTTTTATGATGATCTCATAAAAAATTAAGAGTTTATAGATTTTTTTTATGTGCCTTTCTTGCAAAACGGAAGGTTGTATGAAGTTTGTAAGAACTGCTCATTTCGTTGAAAGTGCCTACTGTGAGACCCGTCAGTAGATATCATAAATAGCCTTTAATATGTAATGGATTTGCATTAATAATTTTGATACAAGATTTTAAGGGATTCGTAGCGGTCGAAAACTTGTTTTTTGTTGTGAAACAAAAACCACTTCTTTTCTTAAACCACCCACTGACTGGCCTGGCGTTACTGGCATATATAAACTGGCGTTACTGGTCTTCTTTGTGTGAACTCAACTTAAGCCCGGTCGCACTGTAGTCTGGTTAAACTAAGTTACCGCTCTGTATTAATGAGCCGAAACATGAACGAAACAAACGTATACGAAAGTGAAACACTGAAATGAATTTTTTTTTAACATGGCCACGGTCCGTTAGCGCCGAAATGTGGTAACAAGGTCATCCATATGTATCTAGCTAAACACACATAATTGAAACATTTGTTATAATTACCATGAAATGTTGCATAATGGGTGCAACATCGGATAGGAATTTAGAAAAAAACATTTAATGTTACCGTTCTATCATAAGTTTTTTTTTTTTTAATTTAACTTGCCACACTGGATGAGATCGTCGATAGCCTTGTAGTTAAGGTAGGTGTACCTTTCGGGGGGGACCTAGTTCTTTCCCCGGCTCGCACCTCTAAAGAGATATGCCTGAAAGTTCTCTATAATGTCTCTCTCTCTCTCCGGCGTATGAAGTCTAGAGAAGGCTCAGACTCACATTAGGTTGAAGTGCAATGAGATTAATAATAGAATAAGAATGATTTATAGAGTGAATGGTAGACTTAGGTCGAGCAGGATTGAGACAAACAAGACGTAAAAGCCGGCGGAATGGAAAACTAGGGAATGTAAGACCAGCGCTTATAGTATGGACAGCAGCCATGAGCCCACTCCACCAATCATAGCAACTGACAAAGGATAAAATTTACCTGTCCAAAAGAGCACGCCATCAGCGAAAGGAAAAATATCCCTATTTTTTTATTTTTGTTGACGGCCCATTGGCGCAGTTTGCAGCGGCCCTGCTTTCTGAGTCAAAGGCCGTGGGTTCGATTCCCACGACTGGAAAGTGTTTGTGTGATGAACATGAAAGTTTTTCAGTGTCTGGGTGTTTATCTGTATATTATAAGTATTTTATGTATATTATTTATAAAAATATTCATCAGTTATCTTAGTACCCATAACACAAGCTGCGCTTACTTTGGGGCTAGATTGCGATGTGTGTATTGTCGTAGTATATTTATTTATTTATTTTATTTATTTATTTTATTACACCGTTTATTATTTGGATATTATTTGCACCCGTGAGCCTATGTTTGGAGAGTGAATAAGATAAAAATATTGTCCCGTGGAGAAAGTGTTTTCTGACCACGCTATTTCTGAGTTCTGACTTCTGTGCTGGGCAAAGAAACAGTTATATATGCGAAATGACTTTTTGTTTATTTTTAAAAATAACGTACGTTGGTGTAAATAAATAATGGATTATTATAAGTGATGATGCGGTCTGGCATGAATCACGAGGTCAATAATGTATCCAAGATTTAATCCACGACATATTTGCTATGATTGAGTCTAGAAATACGTTTACATTGAAAAGTAGGTTATTCATGTCAATAAGAAATAATTATTTCAATTTATTTAATCTACATTTACACATAAAAGGAAAAAAATATAGATTAAGAATATTAATTCCATATTAATGATGTATGGCCAAACAAAATAATCGACCGCAATTCGTTCTGTACCTATATAACTGATAACCTCCGCGCTACATCAGCTTAATTGAGAAGAGCGGTGACCCATTAAAATGGCCGGACGTTAATGTTTACAAGCATTTACTTTTAAAGGTCAAAGCCACTATCTTACTAAACTAAGTCTAGCGACTTATTTTAAGAACACAAGTTTATCATAAAATTTCAAATAAACAAACGATTTTCGATTGTATATTTGTTTGTTTGTACACAATAATTCCTGGAACTAGATATTTGCAAAAGATTTAACACCCCAATTAGAATGTCGGTAAATAAATGATTTATCATCATTCATCATCATCAGCACGGGTGCTATATCAAAATGAGAAGGGGTTAGGTCGTATTCCATCACGCTGGCCAAGTGCGTATTGGTGGACTTTGCACGCCTTTGAGAACATTATGAATTAGTACATTATGAACATTAATTGGATACATTAAAACGCACATAACTCTGAAAGATAGAGATGCGTGATGGAAATCGATCCCTCAAAAATCAGTCCAAAGGCTATCACCGCTTCATTAACACGGAGAATACATAATATTGGAAATATTATATCTATACTCTATTCCTCATATTTTGTCTGTAAGAAAATAAGTTACAATTGCGAGCCCTGGGATCGTTCTCTATAATATATGATACAAAACTCTGCCTCATTCATTCGATTCCAGCTATCAGCTTAAAATATAACTCCGCGAAATGATAACACGGCTTTGTCCGGATATCAACATTTCCTGTAACCGAGTAGGTATTACTTTCATTATCAAAACTACGTCATTAATATTATATCTGGCACCAAGCAAACTTTACACAAATTCGGATCACCATCGTATCAGATAATGTACAGTTCCATACAAAATCCAAAAGGAAAAGTGACCGGCAGGGTAATTACGTATTCGACAGGCGAGAGGCGCAAATCTTGCAATCGTTGCTGTCAGACGTCACTTTTTTTTTTTTTTACAAAAGTGACGTTTGATGGCAAAGATTGCAATATTTACGTTTGTCGCAAGCCACTTGTGACATACAAAAATCCTCTTTTCATGACTAGGTACCTAGTTAGTAGTTTTAGGTACTAGTGATTTTTGTATTCTGCTTTTCTTCTTGTTTCCATTGTTTTATGATAGACACACGGATCACCCTGGGAAGAACTTAAAGAGTTGTTACTTTTATGCTCCGTAGCTAAGAGGTACTCGTAGCAATTTAATTTGACGTCTGGGAGTTTTTAGTAAAGAGTTTTTTTAATAAGCCTTCGGAGTCCTTTTGCTTTAAGGGGATAAAACATAAACTAGGTTTTTGATGGCTAAACTATCGAATGCCTCGTTTGTCGTAAAAAGCCTTTATCAGAATGTAATCAAGGCCTCTTGCTACAGCTTCCGATGCGTATGATGCGTAATTGTCATCATCATCATACAAACCCATTATCACCCCACTACAGGGCACGGCTGTCCTCCTACAATCAGGTGTTACGGCCACCACGCTGGCCGAGTGCGGATTGGTGGACTTCACACACCTTTGAGAACATTATAGAGAACTCTCAGGTATGGGAGGTTTCCTCACGATGTTTTCCTAAACCGTTAAATCAAGTGATATTATAATTGCTTAAAACTCACATTACTTAGAAAAGTTCTAACTTTTGCGTGCGTGCTGGGATTCGAACTCGCCATCCGAAAGTGAAGTCGGATTACTACCCACTGGGCTATTACCGCTACGGGTAAAATTACACCAAAATAATGTATAACGGAATTTTTGCTCTTTAAAAGTTCAAAAAAAGTCCTATCTTTTAAGGTGGACTCTTAACTGGGCCAAGTCACGGGGGACCGCTAGTAGTATGATAAATGATAAACACTGACATTTTAAAATTTATTTACCTCTACATTAGTCATACTTTGAGATATCCGATTCAATCGTAATTTTTGATCACATCCATTGTTTTATGATAAACACACGGATCACCTTGTGGAGAACTTGAACAGTCGTTTTTTTTATACCGCGAAGCTTATAGCAATGAATTTGATGTGTGGGCGTTTTTATGATGTTTTTTTTTTATTAATATGTCTTCGGAGCCCTTTTATTTGAAGGGTAGCACAGGGGCATGTCATAAATTGTATGTTTTCGATGGTTGAACTGTCAAATGCCTCGTTGGTCTAGGGATTAGCATGCTTAAGCTTAACGGATATCGAAACCAGGACCTCTTTATTCACATATTCATGTACATACTAAGGGGGTAAACCTTATTTCAGAATGGGAAACACGCATCGTCATCATGAATCACATTATTAAAAGTATTACCCTCAAAGGTTGTGGGATTTGTTTGCAATATATCTACTAACCCATTCGTTTTGAGAGCGCTGTTTTGTCATATTTAGTCAATATTTATGGATGACCTACTTTAGGTTCAATTAACCGCAAGGTATTATTATTCGTTGTATACATAAACATGATCTACCATAAAGTTTTGCTGACATGAGCACTGCGTTTATTATTTTAGGAATCTATATTCCCTTTGAGAATAAAGCTAAGGTTTAGAAAAAAAAAATATAAATGGACTAAATAAGCCATTCTTTCATCATCATAATCATCAGGTCTATCATTGCACGTTCCGTGCGGGATATTTTCCAGTCACTTTTTCCGCAAAGAAAGCAACGTGGTTCGATGTTGATGCGTGTACGACTACGATGGTTCCAACTTTTCCTTTACCTCTCCTCTGAGCTTTATAGAGCCAGGTAAGCTGGTTTAGGATAGCGATTAGCTCTGACGCGGTGTCTGAATAAAATTTTGTTTTTTTTTAAATCCCCCTGGAAAGCTACCCTGGTGCGTTTCTGAGATACAAAGTATCTCATGTCCGTCTCCAGGATTCAAGCTAACAACGTGCTAAATTTCATAAAGATCCGTGCAATGTATGAGTCGAACATTAATTATATCAACCCATTACCGGCCCACTATAGAGCACATTGGCATGTATTCAATGATGTCTCTGTGATCAACAGGGTTAAAACCGGAAGTGATCACCGTATGGTAAGAGGCACATTGAGTATAAACGTTCAACTTGAAAGAGTCAGACTGGTGAAGTCTACACTCCGGCCTACTCGTGCCCATATTCAAAACCCCGAGAGCTTTCAACTAGAACTACAGAACCGGTTCGGTTGCCTAGCAGATTGCGACACTGTGGACGATTTGAACAACAGGCTGGTGGAAACTGTCCAAACAGTCGGGTCCAAATTCTACAAGGCCCACCGTAGAAACAAGGCCAATAGGTTCTCAACCAATACACTCAAGCTTATGACGGAGAGGCAAGAGATGAGACTACAGTCTATAGCAGACGCGTCCGCTTACCGGCGGATTAATAGGCAGATCTCTAAATCACAGACTCGTGATATGCGGCACTTCAATACAGAGCGTATTAAAAATGCCATCGAGCAAAACAGAGGCTCTAAAGTGTTCGCTAGAGATCTGTCTATCGGTCAGAGCCAGTTGATGCGACTGAAGACCAATAATGGTAGTCTTGTCTCTTCCAAACCTGAGATCTTGGGTGAGGTTGAGAACTTTTATGGACAGTTGTACACCACAGTACAGACGCCTGTTGAAGATTTGGCTAAGGATCCTAGAGCCAAATTAACTCGACATTATACCGAAGATATCCCAGACGTCAGCCTATACGAGATTAGTGTGGCTCTCAAGCAGCTTAAAAATGGAAAGGCGCCGGGTGATGACGGAATAACGGCAGAACTCCTGAAGGCAGGTGGAAAACCGATACTGAAAGTCCTTCAGCGATTGTTTGATTCCGTTATTCACCAAGGCACAACGCCAGAGGCATGGCACAGGAGTGTGGTGGTTCTGTTCTTCAAAAAAGGTGATAATACCTTGTTGAAGAATTACAGACCCATCTCGCTGCTGAGTCATATCTACAAGCTGTTTTCGAGAGTCATTACGAATCGTCTCGCTCGTAGGTTTGATGACTTCCAGCCTCCCGAACAAGCCGGTTTCCGTAAGGGCTTTAGTACCATAGACCACATTCATACGCTGCGGCAGGTTATACAGAAGACTGAAGAGTATAACCGGCCACTTTGCTTAGCGTTTGTGGACTATGAAAAAGCCTTTGATTCGGTGGAAACTTGGGCTGTGTTTAGGTCACTGCAGAGATGCCGAATTGACTACCGGTATATCCAAGTGTTGCAGTGTTTGTACAAAAACGCCACTATGTCAGTTCGTATACAGGATCAGACTACGAGACCAATCCAATTGCAGCGAGGCGTGCGACAGGGAGATGTTATCTCCCCGAAACTATTTACCGCTGCGTTGGAGGACGTCTTTAAGCTTCTGGAATGGAACGGACTTGGCATCAACATTAACGGCGAGTACATCACTCAACTTCGGTTTGCCGACGATGTAGTCATAATGGCAGAGACTCTGGGAGACCTAAATACGATGCTCGATGGCCTCAGCAGAGCTTCTCAACAGGTTGGCCTACGAATGAACATGAGCAAGACGAAGATTATGTCTAATGCTCATGTTCCGCTTCAACCAGTAATCGTTGAGAACACTGCACTCGAAATTGTTGACGAATACGTATACCTAGGACACACGATCCAGTTAGGTAGGTCCAATTTCGAGAAGGAGGTGAACCGCCGAATCCAACTCGGATGGGCAGCGTTCGGGAAACTCCGTGCCATCTTTTCGTCAGAAATCCCTCAGTGCCTGAAGACGAAAGTCTTCGAACAGTGCGTGTTGCCAGTGATGACCTATGGCTCTGAAACATGGTCGTTAACTATGGGCCTCATAAGAAGGCTTAGAGTCACTCAGCGGGCGATGGAGAGAGCTATGCTCGGAGTATCTCTACGCGATCGAATCAGAAATGTGGAGATTCGTAGAAGAACCAAAGTTACCGACATAGCTCAACGAGTCGCGAAGCTTAAGTGGCAATGGGCCGGGCACATAGTTCGGAGAAAGGATGGACGTTGGGGTCCCAAGGTGCTGGAATGGCAGCCCCGTACTGGTAAGCGCAGCGTTGTTCGACCCCCAACGAGGTGGACAGACGACATTAAGCGCGTCGCAGGTAGCCGTTGGATCCAAGCGGCTCAGAATCGTGGAACTTGGAACTCCCTACAAAAGACCTATGTCCAGCAGTGGACGTCTATCGGTTGATGTGATGATAGAGCACAGGTCTCCTCCCACGATGAAAAGGGTTTAAGGGTTTAAGTCCACCACGCTAGCCCAGTGCGGATGTGTGGACTTGCAGATTGGAGAACTCCAACATTGGTAACAAACGTACAGACCGCACTCTCGCATTGATAATATTGATGAATAATCAGTAATGAAACCTAAAATGGAAATAAAAATATATTATGCTGCACCGGCGACATACAGCCGCGTTCTTTCCATATTATGTACATGTACATGTGTCATAAAAGTTGTAATATCAAATTCAATAAGTGTGCTATGCTATATATGACAAATTATTTATCCGTTTTGGATTACTGTATTACCACAGAGATTAAGAGTACTTTTTATAGTAAAACAAGCTCTTTCTTTATACAGAGCAACACTTAGCAGGGCAAGTAAGGAACATATCCTAGAAAGAGAAAATAAATAAATAAAAATAAATAAATATACTACGACAATACACATATCGCCATCTAGTCCCAAAGTAAGCGTAGCTTGTGTTATGGGTACTAAGATAACTGATGAATATTTTTTATGAATAATATACATAAATATTTATAATATATAGATAAACACCCAGACACTGAAAAACATTCATGTTCATCACACAAATATTGTCCAGTTGTGGGAATCGAACCCACGGCCTTGGACTCTGAAAGCAGGGTCGCTACCCACTGCGCCAATCGGCCGTCAAAGGTGTTAAGCCTCATGTGCCCGTATCACCGGCGACGACGCTCTTTTTTTGTATTAGTTTCTAACGCTATTTTCTTTTCACAAACACTAACGTAGAGTTTTATGCGAAAGAAGTCGAGGGGAGCCGCTAGTGATATATTATGTCTATTTACAACAGTACCACATTATTACGATATTATCATGCTGGACGTAGTGACTGAGTCATTGTTAACAAATGACTCACCCGGGGCAAAAAAGTGTTTACATAACACTGGCATTATGTGGTTTATACGATACGGGCAAGTTACTTCCATTTTTGGTTTCTTGATAACCACGAAATCGACATAAAATTGTCTTGTAATCGCACTTTCATAGACCATTGCGATCATACAATGATAAGACAGTGGTCATATCATACAGTACAAGACTACAGTCATAAAATAAAATTTACCATTTCTTAATATAGCTGCAAAGTGTATCATTACTGTTTTTTTTATATACATTAATAATTGACCGACCAGGCCCACCTGATGGTTAGTGGAAAGCATGACAAAAGCATGCCAGGACCACGTTCTGCAACATGCCGCCCCGTATCCATCAATTTGAGACGTAGGTGTTAAGTGTGCCTGTAGTTAGACCGTCCTTAAGACCGGAACACAGCATTACAACAATGATGCTTAGCAAAAGACATAAGCGTGGCGTAAAAGAAAATAAGAGCATTGTGCACATGTTTTGCGGAACACCAAAAATTATGAACTTCTTTTACTTACTGTGTGCGCCAAGTTACTCGTATATTAAGTTATTTAAGATTTTTATTTCGAATGAGTGGACTGTATTTTTGACGTGACAACGTCTTATAATTCGATGGAGCCGGCTGCACGCACGAAAAAACATGACGTATGCGGCGTTACCTCGCTCTGAGGCGTTCCATTCAAGGCTTGAAGTGCAAGCGGGAGCGCGGAACGAGCAACAAAGAGGCACAGTCGGCCTCGGCGTTCGACATCTATCTCTCTCGTACTTGAGTGAGCGATGCGTCCGCGTGGACAGCTTCTATACAATTTACATGTTTTCGGCAAGGATGAAGTGCAGTGAAAAGTGAATGTGGTGTCAATTGTTTATAGCAACGATAATATCTATCAAACAAATAAAATTAAAATTTTCTTTTGAAAAATGCAACCATTCCATCAGTATTTTCTTACTACGTTGTCACGTTCAACTAATATCGTCAGTAAGCCGACTTTACAGACAACCAATTTTTTGCGGTAAATTGGTGTACAAAAGAAAGGTGCAAAGGAATCAGAGCACAAGGAAGACAGCACTTACTTGACCTTATTTTCATGGGTATCCGGTAGGAGCACGCCGTCCGTTGATCCAAATATTCCTCACAAAGTCCTCTTTTCTCGAACACACCAACTTATGTTATAGTTTTGGCACACAAATAAATGAAGAATTATGCTTAAAAGGATCTCACTGAAACTTCTAAGGTATATTATGATATTTTATAGTCTATTTTCAGGCAGCCAGTAAACTCGTATTGCCCGTTACTTTTCGCAATCGGAAAGCAAGTCATCCGCAAATGTCTTAATCGTTTGCTTCCGTTAATTTAAGTGCGTACAGCTCTGCGTTCTAGTGTTTTTGAGGCGTATGAGGGCGCCAGTATCTTTGCGAAGAATCGTTCAGTGCTGTTTTAGGTTGGAAATGGGAGAATAGGAACACCAATTAAATTTTAAATTATTATTTAAGACTTAATTATAACTTGGCGCAACCATTTACTATACAAGGTAAGGGAGGCAGACGAGTTCTTGGGCGCAGAACAATATCATGGCTCCAAAACCTATAAAAATGGTTTAGAAAAAGCACAAAATCGAGCAGCGGTCTCCAAGGTTGAGATAGATAGCCCTAATGATTGCCAAACACCCTAAAAAAAGAAGACAGTGACAGACAATCAACTCTCCGAGCATTGGCGCATAAGTTGAAATAATAAACGAGTTATAATAAACGAAGGTAAACTTTTCCTATTTCCTGTTACTGTGATTTGGCAGGGGTATCCCCTGACAAGGAACAAAATGAAGGAAAAAATTAAATCAATAAATAAATTTTAATAAATCCAAAAGGCATAGTTGCCTAACATAATTTAGGCATAATTTATTACAATATTATAGTTGGTAAGCCGATTGCATCAGTTAAACAACGTTAGGTCGATAAGAAAGAGGGGTGACTAGACTGGCATTTATGATTAAATGTTCCCACCCTCCTCGCTCTTAGACGAGACGGATTTATAAACCCTTGTTTATAGTTATCATTATCGGTGAACAATAAAATCGATTATATGAAAAGCATATATTCCCCATCGTTACTTATATTACGTGTCTTTACTGGCATGTCGTGCTTTTAAAACAAAACGTTTAATTTTTGTAACACGAGCTAAACTGAACTGCAAAATATGCGTTATTTTTAGTCATGTCAATGCAAATATAATATTATTATGTAGTTGCTTGCTAATTTTAGCGTTCCTATTTAGTAGCATACAATATAATGTGTACAAAGTTTACGTACGCGAAGTGTCATATACACGTTGGTAGATTTACCATTTGTCTCGTTTATTCCGGATATTGTCCTAACGTTATGAAATTAAATAACATTGCTGACTGGCGCAGAGCGGAGAGGCCTAATGGTTGTCTAATGTGGATCATTCAATTTATAATGAATAAAAACGAAAAAGAAAATGTGTGACTCGGCAGTTATATTAAACCCATACCGCTAATCGGTTTCTATGCGCCAACATACCGGATCCCTAAATCGCATGGCGGTACGTATTTGTCGGTACGCTTGTAACAAAGTAAGTTTTTTATTACTTGTCTAATAATACAACAATCTTTTTGTTACTTTTTAGTGTAAAGTTTGTTTTTATATGTTAAGAAAATAATCCCTCAGTGCCTGAAGACCTAAGTCTTGAACAGTGCGTGTT
Source organism: Pararge aegeria (assembly GCF_905163445.1). Taxonomy (NCBI): domain Eukaryota; kingdom Metazoa; phylum Arthropoda; class Insecta; order Lepidoptera; family Nymphalidae; genus Pararge; species Pararge aegeria. Next base: position 7,110,278 of record NC_053203.1, read on the forward strand.
TTGCCAGTGATGACCTATGGGTCTGAAATGTGGTCGCTAACTACGAGCCTCAAAAGAGTCTTAGAGATTCTCAGAGTCACTCAGCGGGCGAAGGAGGGAGCTATGTTGGGTGTTTAACTACGTGATCAAACCAGAAATGAGGAGATCCGTAAAAGAACTGTTACCGGCGACATAGCTCAGCTCAATAAGCTCTCCGGTCCAGCAGTGAACGTCAATCGGTTGAAGTGATGAAGAAAATAATAAAAACACACTTACATATAGAAAATTTTGTGTTTTTGTTTTATTTATATTATCGCCGTTGCTTAGAGTGTAGCCACGATCGAAGCCTCCCAGCCAATGCGCTGGTGAGCAACGGTTGATTGACTTCACAGGCCCGAATTTGGGCTTTATCATTCCGATCCTTCGTAGTACGAAACCAAACCGTTCTACCACTTCCAAACTGCATTCATATAAAAATTACTGATCTGGGAACTGAGTCTGAGTCGAGTCCGCTGAAAACATGATTAAAGACTGCATCATCACATAACAATAAGTGAGATTACATTCAAAGGCTACCTTGTAGTGGGATAACGAAAACAAATCTCATTTACTTCTTTGGGATTACTAGTTCAAGAAAACTACCGAGTATTTAACTATGACTTGCACGTGTAAAAGATTACTGGCTCAAAAAACTAGGAGTATTTAACTGTGCATTGTACGTGTAAAAGTGGACTTGGTAAGAAAAAAATATGACAACAGTTTCAGTCTCTTATTTTGAAATTACATAGTCACCGTACCTTGAGGTCAAGGACCTACCCCGCGCCGTTGATTCGATTAGAGGATTGTTGACCCAGTCGATGTTGACGGCTTTGATTTAATACATATCCGATACATAAGACAATTAAGTTATATAAATTAAAAAAAGAGTTTATGTTGAGTGTCCGTAAGTACACAGATATCTAAACAAAACTTATAGTTTTAATAGTAGCGCTGGCCTTTTTAACACTATAACCCGCAAAAGGTTATTATTATTTCAATACATGAATTGAGTTCAGGGATTTGTGTGCAACATATTGGCAAGAATATATTTATTTTTTATTTATTTACACTCTTTATTTGTACTCCACACAACTTTTTAGAAAATCAAAAAAGAACAGGAACTTGAAGTACGTAGTAGGATACAAAAGGCGGCCTCACCGCTATCTCTGCCAGGCAACCTTAGGATTAGGGAAACTAAAAAGAAAACGATAAGGTGGGGCGCGGCGGGGCGTACCTGTTAGAAACATACATATATAAATGACTACAACTAAAATACTTTTTTTTTTACATCAAACGTTTTTCATTTACGTTTTTCAAACGTATTACTTGATTTAACAACTTAATGGCATACAAATAAATTATACTGAAACCTACGTAGATTAATTAGAAATCTTAGAATAAACCTATTGTTTAATTGTCCATATTAAAACGTCGCAATTGACGTAAATAAAGATTTTTAGTCATCCCATTAAAAGAACCGCTAGTTTTACTAAGTAGAATGAATAATAACTTTTTCATAAAATAACCACAAGTGCATGAATAATTACAACTAGTTACTAAATAGGTTTGAAAGAGGTGATAGCCAAGTGCTGAGGATTCGGCTTCCCATGCGGGGGACCGAGTTCATTCCCCGGCACGCAACTGTAACTAAGTTACCAACTAATTAAGTATATTTTAGCTTTATTAATTTGAATTAGATATAATTGACTGAACAATGCTTTTATAATTTGACGGCCGGCGCAGTGGGCAGCGACCCTGCTTTCTGAGTCCAAGGCCGTGGGTTCGATTCCCACAACTGGAAAATGTTTGTGTTATGAACAGGATTTTTTTTTAGTGTCTGGGTGTTTATATGTATTTATAATTATTTATGTATATTATTCATAAAAAAAAAATGTCATCAGTCATCTTAGTACCCATAACACAAGCTACGCTTACGTTACGTATTGTCGTAGTATATTTATTTAATTTATTTATAACTAGCTGTTGCCCGCGACTTCGTCTGCGTTTGATTTTGTTTTTAAAGTATTCAGTATCGCTAAGCCTTAAATGAGTATAGTAGTATGTAACTTAACCAACATGTGACTGCCAATTAATTATAGACAAATAATTTGCAATAAAATAAAATTGCGACTATAATTAAAGATCTAAGCTATCCTATCTCTTAAGTTGGACCAGACTGCTCACGGTGTGCCAATTTAATTTAAAATCGGTTAAGTAGTTTAGGAGTCCATCGCGGACAAACATCGTGACTGGAGATTTATATATATTAAGATATATCGTACTCTGATATAGGTTGCAGATAAGAGCTTACTTCTATTACAGACCTACCATGAGGTGACTAAATGTTTCTTTTTTACAAATGTCATTTTATTTTTTGGCATTCGAGTATCAAACACTAATTTTGATACAGTATTAACGGAGATATTTTATGTCACAAAAAAACAACTTTGTGAATGAATGGAGAAATAAATGTGTAAAACTAATTGTAAATTACATACAAATAGGTATTTACTAAGTTGTTTATGCTGTCTTAGTTACACACTTGATTAAATAGATTGTGGAATGTAGAATAATAGAGGGAATAAATAAACGACCGATATAACAGTCACTCAAACCAAAAATTTTATTACTACTTATTTATACAACGTGACAGCTTTAGAGGTACATTATTCATTGTCCCTCGAGACATATCTGTGAAACCGAAACGCTAATAGTTTTTGAGTAAACATAAATATTAATAAATATCGCTATGTAGCGATAAGGCCACCAAATTGTACTCTCTTGATATGTATTTATCTGTAACTACTTCTTTTCTTTGTTGTACAATAAAAGTGTATTCATTCATTCATGAATGCGGGGTTAGATAATTTACCCAAATTAGGATTGGATTTTAAATTCTGAAAGATAAAAAATACCAACATATTAGCCCAAATGCCCAATACCCAAACCGTGACGTATTTGATTGAAACAAAGATACAATTTATTTATTTATTCACAAAGACCGGTTATAATGGAAGTGGTCATATTATATGAGACATAACCAATTTAAATTAATTCCATAACGTTAGCTTCATGAAACTTTGTAGCTACACCATGACTCACCAGATACAATATCACGGAAGGGGCCCAAAGTGACAAGGAAACCTTATAACAGCATTAAAGTATAAGTTAATCACAGACGCGGTTTATGAGTAAGATATACGCATATGGACCAGTGTCCAGTACCTTTAGCACAAGATTTGCTCGCACGCAATCGAGGAGAGAAGCGGTGAAAGCCTAGTGCTTCGACTTACATATCGGAGGGCCGAGTTTAAATCTTAGGATGTACCTCTAACTTTTCTAAGTTATATTATATAACATAACCTGCATTCGTCGGTCAAGAACATAACGATCTTTATAAATAGGGTAATGTTCTAAAAGGCGTGGGAAGTCCACCAATCTGCACTTGGCCAGCGTGGTGGACCATGGCCTAAACCCTTCTCACTGTGGGGGACACCCGTTCCCAGTAGTGGGCCGGTAATTGGTTGATATGACGATGATGATGTTGATGATGAATCGAGGAGACGTTTTCGAGTATCCGCGGACAATTATTTCGCGGACCAAATGTAAACAAACAAATTACAGGTCGTTAACATTTCAGATTTAAAATTTCAGGGGTAAACAACATTTCAATTTTTATACCCCTCCACTAGGCAAACGACCTGTAATTTTTTGTGTTTACATTTGGTTGCGGATGAGTTTGCCGCACTATAATATTGTTATACTATCCACCCAAACTGTCTGCATTGCTACAACTACTAATAGGTAACTGTTAGCGCGGGCGGTACCTATATGTATATACAGCCCGTAACGTAAATTTCTCAAGCACAATCTCTAGTGAACGAGTCGCCAGATGTAGGTCGTAGGTTAACCACACAACCGGACATTGGGTACCTGTGACACCGGACGCCTGTAAGTGGATCACGCACTGACGTGATGGCCTCTAATATTATTCACATCCTTTCGACTTTACCACTACGTCATCGGTTTACTGACGCCGGTACACCGGGCAGTACCATACAGTCGTCCCATTGGCTTTCTCACTAGTGAAAATAGGTTACAATTCGTGTGTTAGAACTTTATTGAGTGGGGTAGTCTAATTGCATGAGCATTATGGAAAGATCAATTGTAGCGACGCTTACAGACCAAAGCGGTAGATCGCTTAAAAACTTTTGATCACATAAATGCAATCAGCATTTATGTGATCGAAAGTTTTTAAGCGATCTACCGCTGTGGTCTGTGTGCAATGATCGCTGCAACTAATTCCCTGTGAATGGGTACCCTTAACGAAAGAGTGTTACAAGCACCTACTTACGTACTATTTGCACAAGTTCCATAGTATAAATTAATGCTGCACCGGTTGTTAATACGCTAAAATCTTTTAAACTTTGCAATGGATTTCAATGCAGTTTTCAGCAATAGATAGAGAGATTCAAGAGCAAGGTTTATATGTAGTAAACATACATATGATAGCAGAGAAAAGCAAATACTCACTCACTGTTTTGTATTACCTTACATGACAGACTTAATTAATGTACTACGGAAGCGCCATAGAAATCTCAATAATAAGACACTTTTACTAAGATTGACATGGAAAAAGTATTATTATTCACCATCAACATTATCATCATCATCATCATCATCATCATCATCATATCAACCCACTACAGGGCACAGGGTTCCTGCCACAATGAGACGGGGTTAAGGCCGTAGTCCACCACGCTGGCCCAGTGCCATTGGTGGACTCCACATACCTTTGAGAACATTTTCGAGAACTTTCAGGCATGCCGGTTTCCTCATGAAGTTTTCCTTCACCGTTGAAGCGATTGAAAATGAACTCGAATATTATTTATTATTTATTACTCCCAACTGCTTCGTTTTAGTCTCTACATTGCAGCCGTGCGAAGCCGGGGCGCGGCGCTAGTAAATGATAACTGCACGAGCTTTCTGCGACGCAAACGAACGATTCGCGGAAGTTTCGAATCAACCTATTGCTGCGAGAGATTGCCTTTGAGTGGGTACCTTTGACGTCGGAGTGTTACAAGCACCTACCTATGGTTTGGTTTATACGGTTATGTAAGTACGGACGGACGTATGTGCAACAACAACAGAGGCCCACACATTGTAATAACGGCCATCCTCAGATTCTCATCCTTCAAATTCAACATTGTGTAACTGCGAGGAAATAGAAAACGAACTGTTTCGTTTTGTAGGATGAGGGTAATTACATGCCAAAAAAGGACAATACGTACATTTGCAATGCAATGTTTTCGGGCAAAAAAACTTCTGGGTAGGGCTAGTAAGCAATGTGTGAAAAACCATCGCCTATATACAGGGCAACACTAATGCAAGAAACACAGTGCCGCCCTGTGTCCATAAACCTGAGGTTCAGTGCTGCTTAGCGGCAGAAATAAGCATTATATTATTTCTCCGGACGAGCTGTCACAAAAAACTACTGTTACTGGCTAGCCACGGCCAAAGCCTTACATCATACCAGACCAGAGACATATACATATATATGAATCCACAGATTTTTCCCGCAGGAGATAGAACCCGAAACCTCCCACTTATAAGACCGCGCTCTCCACTGCACCAGGAACTTGTGACGAGTGAATAGGGACGTATCTCTCCAAACTTTTAAGATAAAATCAAAGCGCTGGCTGATTGAAAAACTTTTTATGATATATTTATCACTTTTTGCAATTAACTATTAATTAAAGTGTACCAAAAATTTATAAAGTTACTGTCATTGAAAGTTTGGACTAAAGGTTTGTACAATATTATGACATTAAAATATTTTTTACTTAACTTTATAATTTGACATGCACGTATATTAATTAATTGTGATAATTATTTTCTTTTCCTTACTACTTTTTTTTATCATTATCAAGTAGTTTGTATCCATTTGAATTTTTGAATACTATTAAACTGATTGAGTGTTTAGGAGTCACAAATAATTATTGTAACACCAAAACATGTACCACATTCTAGCAAATAAAGTAATTCTATTCTATTCCATTCCCCTTATAGCTTTAGGTTCAAGTTGACGAACGTAACTTAGTTATCACCATCACCTCACAATTATGTAAACATATATCATGTATGAACGCTTCATAACGCCAACATGAATAAAGAATTTTTTAATCGAATCTATCACGTGTTAAAATCCTGCCTCTCTGAAAAATATTTTGACAAAAATAAAATTAACCTTAATATTTACAAAAAATATAAGCCGTCAACAAGTCACTTATGGGCATGGTACCCAAAATGCTGGCGCTATTACCCCTTTGAATTGCCAGCTCTTGGGTCACCAGACGTCAAGACCAATTTTTGGGACACGATGTTAATAAAGACTTTCTACGTGTCAAATAAAATTATCTCTAATGGCACATATAGTGTGATGAGCTGTCTGAACGCCTATATGTCTGAACGAGCTACTAACTGCGAAGTTTCCAAGAAGCGTCGAGAATTGGTATTGCGTGATAACTTTATAAGTCATGACTTATGATGCTCTAATGAGATCGCTCATAATAGATGCGGAGATAAATACCCTTTGCACTGAACCGCCGGCGGTAGTATAAAAGGGGTTAATTAAATACATTTCTAACTGGAGTTTGTTTTTATTATTGTTTGCAAGACGAAGCTCGACGCAAAAAGTACTACGGAAGAAGTAAAGAAGTTTTAACTCCGACCTAAACTTAATAAGAGCAAATAATATTCTCTAAAGAATTTTTTACTCTATTTTCAGGTCATCTCAAGTGGCGTGCACTTCGTACATGCACAAAAGCACTGCCTACCCTAAAATTGATATATAACTCGTATAGGGGGAGTATTTTTACAATTTGATGCAATCTTTTTGCTGTATGCATACCCTGGTAAATACTCGTAACTCTGTGCACGCCACTGGTCATCTCTAACGTAAAAATACTATAAATTAAACAGGAGAGAGAAAAGTATAGTTTGACACATAAACACGATTGAGTTGAGATTGAGTTCTAATAATTTATATATAGGCACCAGAATAAAAAGTATTTAAATAACCTTTATCAAGTAAAGAGGGATTACACACGCCTGCTCCAATACGGATTGGCGGATTTTTAAAAGTTACTATCACGTGTTAGCGGTAGTTTACGGAGAGCATAGACCCACCACACTGCTCCAATGCGGGTTGGTGGGCTTTAACAACTGTAATGACGAGTCTTAGCGGCGTGTGGTGACGACATATCAGTAGTACAGTTGTCATCTTCCCGCGGGTGTCGTACGAGGCGACTAAGGAATATAACGCAGAGCGGGCAGCAGCGTGCTCTATGCTACTCAACCATATACTGCCATCAACAACCCGCCTGCCCAGCGTGGTGATTATAGGCAAATCCTCAAGTTGGGAGCCTTTAGTCCAGCATTGGACTGTAATAGGCTGTTGATGACCATTATAACCGGGCGGGAGATAAAAATTATACCCCCTATATCATCACAGGGGATATATTAACGTGGCCACCTAATAAATCACGGGTACATGGAATAGAAGAAGTTTACCCCCGTTTATTGTTACACATATATATTATTTGAATATTATTTCCGCGCACAGTGCTCGGAGTGTTGATAAAGCTGTGGGAGAACATGCTAGCCGTGCTGCTAAACATTTCCAGTCTCCAGGCTGGTACTGGATATACAGAAAAAAACCTTATACCAAACCTTGAGCCATATTGAACATCCAAACGAATAGACCAACGAGTACATTGTGTTAATTAACTGAAATTATAATGATGTTAATGAGGAACACGCCACAGGTGTTTTCTCATATCTGCGCGTATTATCAGCGCATTGTGTCACCTCGCGAAGCACTTAAAAGATAATTATCTCACAGCCTTCAGATCCTCGACTCTCGACAGGACGGGCTACAATGGGCATGTATCGTAAATATTGTATCTTGTTATATGTAAATTATTTTCTCGTAAGTGGCGATATATTAGTGAGATGTCTTAAATTGGGCATTGTTTCGAAGGTCTTTTAACTTTCGAGGTCGCGTTAACTATACTTTTATTATTTCGTTAAAAGTGTATAATCTTTTGATAGGTATATTATGCCAGCAATATTCAAATTAATTAATGGCCTTGCTTGTAAGTTATTATAAATAAAAATAATATAAAACAATAATAGGCTTTACTTTGGGGAATTCCAAGATATATTATGAAAAATGAAGCTTAAACTGCTATACTCCGCGTATAACAGGAAAATCTGAATGGTGTAATTTATAATTGTTGGTGGTGTGTTTATCTGTATATTATTCATAAAAATATTCAGTCATCTTAGTACCCATAATACAAGCTACGCTTACTTTGGGACTAGATGACGATGCGTGAATTGTCGTAGTATATTTATTTATTTATTTATTTATATATCCATATGGGTACTTTTAATAGGTACATGACATATCAGAATGAATGTACAAAAGCGGCCTTATCGATTAGTGCGAAGAAAAGATTACATGTGAAATTATAACAAATCATGCATTCAAATTACAACGCTCGTTTCTCTATCTGTGCCTCTGACAGAACATTCTACCTTTTTTAATAACAGAGTAATATTAAATTCACAAACATGTGTAACTCAAATGTCGAAAATGATATCAAAAGTAGTAAAAATATTTGAAGGGGACTCGTACAAGCTAATAGAAGTAAATTTTTTATGGACCAATATATTTTTCCTTTACATATATTTTATTCCTCGTAAAAGTTTTTTCCATGTGAATGCTTACACGCTTGAGTCGATAAAGGGCGCTATAGGCAACTTAGGCTCGTTGTAATAAAAATATAATGCACATTAAAAAAAATATAACAACGTGAGGTCTTAATTTAGGCTGAGCTTAAGTTAAGATAAACTCTTAATATTGCAAAAAAATATAATAAAATATAATACTAAGAGAAAAATACGCAAAGGCGGTCTTATCGCTTGAAGAGATCTTATCCAGACAAACCTTACTAGACGCATTAAGTTCTCTAGCATAACTTAAAAGCAGCAAAGCAAAGCAAAGCAAACTTAAAAGCTTGACCGCAGCGCCAGGTCAAGAGGTCGTAGAAATTTCGATTTATTACTAAATTATAGATTGCAGAACTAGACTTCCATACATGATACATCCATCAAAGGTCAGGTCACGATGATTAACGTACAATAACGCGGTGCTGAGAAACAGAGCATGGGAAGTGAGCGGTACACCGTAACTACAAACTGCATGTATACAGGGTTACCAGATATGTAGCTAATGTATTATTAAATAAACTATTTTCGTAGTAATAAAGGACTGACCAAGCAGATCGCCCACCATCGCCTATAACTAGGACGAAACTTCGCAAAGCATGCAAGGAATACGTCCTGCATGCTTTGCGAAGTTTTGTCCTTCAGACCGGAACACAGCATTACAACAATGCTGCTTTGCGGCAGAAAGAAAAATGGCGGTATTACTTTCCTGGACAAGCTCTGTTACAAAAAGTCTAAAAGGTACTTTTACTATGTAGCGATATGGCCACCAATTTGCACTCTCTGTCTAACTTACTTTATGTATTCTTATTTTCTGTAATGCCTACTAATCCCTACTAATATTATAAATGTGAATGTAAGTTTGTTTGTTACGCTTTCATGCAAAAACTAGTAGACCGATCATCACGAAACTTTTTACACATATTCCTGAAGGTATTCGAAGTAATATAGGATGCTTTTTATCCCCGAAATTAAGCTCAGTTCTCTTGGGAGAGGGGACGAAGGTATTTGACGATTTTACACCAGGCTTAGCTATCCTAAATACATAAAGTGCTGCCACATTTATGAGGCACATGTCTTTCGAAAAACAAAAGCGGAAGAAGTCGCGGGCAACAGCTAGTATATTATATATTTTTGTGGTGTAGGTACATATCATTTAATTAATTAATTCATTTTATCATTCAGGTAAGTAGTAATAGCCTAGTGGCTAGGGCTTCGGCCTTTCTTTCGTGGGTACGATTCCCGGCCATCACCACTAATTTTTATGAGAGTTATGGGCGTTTTTAAGTAACAAAATTATTATTACTCGTACTTAAAAACGCCCATAATAATTTACTTTCTCGGTGAAGGAAAACCTGCATGCCTGCGAGTTCCCCATAGTGTTTGTTCTCAAAGTTGCGTGAAGTCTACCAATCCGCACTTGGCCAGCGTGAACTTTACAGCGTTTTTTATAATATTTATTTTGATAACATTAAATCAGCCTCGTTCTTGAACAATCAAAGAATATGTTGGAACCTGTTTCTACCTTATACCTGGTAACCCTACACCAGCTATGTATGGCGAATGTGCGCCGGCGCATGGAAAGTTCGCACGGTATTTAAATTAATGTGGAATCTGACGGTTGCAACGGATTTGCTAGGAAATATGTTAGGGCATTGAAATGCAAATTAAATGGTGGCAGTTGAATATACTTAACAGACAACTATCTAGATATCAAGTAAGGACGACTTTAACACATGACGTCATCATGCAAAGCCTAAGTGCTTTTGATCTGGTCGCGAGTAACAAACTAACAAAAGGACATATAACAAGTTTATCAATCAAAGATTATATTCAATCATTTTATTTATGTTACAAATCTAAACTAATATTTTATAGCTAAAAAGTTATTTTTTATTTATTTATTTATACACTTTATTTGTAAACTACAAATAGTAAAAAAAAAAACAATGCACACAACAAAAATAAACTTAAAAAGTAGGATACAAAGGGCGGCCTTATCGCTTAGTAGCGATCTCTTCCAGGCAACCTTAGGATTAGGAAAACCAAGGGAAACCGATTGGTGGGGTGTATTATTATTATATACATACTTACGAACAATTACACACTAATACTTATCAAGATTACACACATAAAATATTAATAATAATAAATATAAAAAAATAATAAACTAATATATACTAAAACATACTTAAATATGAGTAAGAGTTAATCACTGTCGTCTTTATTGTCAAGATAATGGGCTTTAACAGCATTTTTGAATATGTCTAGTGACCTTGACTGTCGTATGCTTATTGGGAGTGCATTCCACAGTTCAGTAGCTTGAACAATGAATGAATGCTTATAAAACTTAGTTTTATGAAACGGCATGCTCAAAGTCAGCGTACGACAAGAACGCATATCTGACTGCACTCCAAGAAAATTAAATTTCTCCTTTAGGTAAGAGGGAGTTTTAGGGTTAAATAACACACAGTACAGAAGCGACAGAACATGCAGATCCCGGCGACGACGAATAGGGAGCCACTTAAGCTTTAGTCTAAATTCAGATACATGATCATATTTGCGTAAGCCAAATATGAACCGAATAGCGAGATTTTGAAGTCGCTCAAGTTTGTTCAGTTGGTCCTCGGTGAGGTTAAGATAGCTTGCGTCCGCATAATCAAGAATAGAGAGAATAAGAGAATGTGCCAACATAACTTTGGTCGGAATTGGAAGAACAGAACGCAGGCGACGCAATGACCTAATAGTCGCAAACATCCTCCTACTCAATACGTTGACATGCACAGACCATGATAGTTGTTTATCAAGATGTAAGCCTAGATCTTTAACAGTATCACAGTAGGGAATAGTGACACCGTTGTATACAACAGGAGGGAGATTCTGCCAATCAACTCTAACACCCAATCCCGGGCTGCCAATAATGATAGCCTGAGATTTTACAGGGTTAACCTTAAGTCCATACTGCCTGCTCCACTCAGAAATGTTAGATAAATTACTATTAACTGCAGAAACAGTAGGACCAAGATTTCCAAGGGTAGAGTGACGATATATTTGAATATCATCTGCATACATGTGATAGAGAGAAGAAATACGATGAGTAATTGAGTTAATGAAAATAGCAAAGAGTAGAGGAGACAACACGCCACCCTGAGGTACCCCAGCCGCAACATCACACCAGGACGATGAGGACTCTTCAATCCGAATGCGCTGTTGACGACCATTGAGGTAACTCCGAAACCATTCTAACACCGATGGAGATATGTTAGTGGAGAAAGTTAGTTGAAGGAAAGACGGTGAAGGAAAACGTCGAGTGGAAACCTGCATGCCTGAGTTCTCCATAAGGTGTGTGAAGTCCACCACACTGGGCCAGCGGCCTTAACCCCTTCTCATTGTGGGAGACCCGACCCCAAATTCAAATTGAAATTCAAAATTTCTTTATTCATGTAGGCCTATCACAGGCAGTTATGAGCGTTCAAACATATATGTTTACATAATTGTAAGGGGATGGTGATAACATCGTTCATCAACTTAAACCTAGAGCTACGAGGGTTCCAAACGCGCGAAAAGCCCACAAGAAACTTAGCCGGGCCCTGTAGTGGACCGGTAATGGGTTGATATGATGATGATGACAATGATAAAAGAGTTAGTTTATTATTAGTTTGGTTGAACGCGTTTATCTCAGGAACTACTGGTACGAATTGGATACATCTTTTTGTGTTAGATAGTCCATTTATCGAAAAAGCCAAGTCTTTACCAGCCTATTGCCTTTTTGATCAATTACAATAAAAAAAACCTCACGCTACAATCAATAGGAGCGGTGCAGACGCGAAAAATTAGTACCTTTGAGAGCTCCCGATGCATGGGATGCGTAAAAAGTAACACCAAACTAATGTAATAATAATAATAATAAAGCCTTTATTTCCAACTGTAAAACATTCGCATTCGTGTTGACACATAACAATTACCAAACCAAACGAATGTACGACAAAATATACACACCGGCATATTTAGCGGAACACTAAGAAAAGGTTTCACATCAGGATCATACAAGGTTGCTGGCTGGTTTAGACGTCATTTAATTTAAAAAGAAATATTTTCAAATTTAGAAAACAACTGAACATCACATTTTATGCAATTGTTTTAATTTTATTCAAATACACCTTCATCTGGAGCGAACTTCGAGTATTTCTTCCTTCCGAGTTTGATTTAAAAATTCATGGAATAGGTACTGTTTTTTGTTAGTTTTTTTTAATCGCGTATCTTTCTGGAGTTGAAGACTGAATTATGCCTGACTTAGACTAAACGGAGATTGCCAAGGTGTGTAGTTCCTCTCTAAAATTTATAGAAGGTTCGTACTTATCTTCCGCAGCAATTTCTAAGTTTTTTTATTTTATATTTTTGATCTAGTTATGCTAATTCCATGTCTCGTGTGCTCTTTGGCCACCGACTTACAAAAGAGAGTTAGACACTTAATCAATGTGCCCCTTTGATTATTTCTATGGGAACCGCGTCCACTTGAACTGTCTCATACAGTCCTTTATGAGTTGTATAAAAGAGGGAGTACTGAACAATAACAATAAGGATTTCAAGTATCGTAATTGAAATGGTAATTAACGTTGTATATTACTGTTATTTATTTTAGTTAAGCGGTAGCCTAAAAGCGGTGTGAGCCTTTTTTTTTTTTTTTCTCGTGGTGGAAAAGCTTTATGGCTACCTCTGTCCTTTTGGGCAGGACAGAGGTTATGTGGGACTCATTTACCCGAACTAAAAACCACCACAGCATGTCCCTCTCGTTGGCTTTATTGGACGTCCGGGCAACCCGTTGTATACTTCCCAGACGTCTACGAACAACCCCAACTGATTGCCAGGGCTACTACGCTAAGGAGGAGGGCATCAGGACAGCTTGACCCCCCCTCAGACAGCAGGGTAACTCATATAGGGACGGGTAGCTAAAAAGCGGTGTTAGCCTAGTGATTGGGGTTTCGACTCCCTTTCGGTGGGACCGAAAGACCGAAGACCGAAGTTTGATCCCCCGCACGCACATCTACACTTTCTGAGTTAGAAGAAGTTAGAAGTTATGAGCGTTTTTATTTTTAAGCAATTACCCTGTCACTTGTTTTAACTGTGAAGGGAAACATCGTGAGGAAACCTGCATGCCTGAGAGTTCTCCATGACGTGTGAAGTCCACCAATTGGCCAGCGTAGTGGACTAAACCCTTCTCATTCTGAGAGCCGTGGCCTGTAGGGGACCGTTAATGGGTTGATAATGATTGATGATGATGATGATGATGATGATGATGCTGATGAATGATGAGGTAGGCTAAACAGGAACTGATCAATTGTAAAGATGTTCGTTTCACGTCAGGTTTTGATTCCCGAATCGATTGAAAAAAATTACATTGGGTTTTTGCCCGTCAAGAAATTACTTATTGATCATCAACCATGTGAGTAAGTAGAGTATTTTCACCTGAGCTGCGAGTAACAGCGATATAAAGTTGAGACTTCCTTACGACAACATTTTTCTTCGGGGAATTATCAGGGAGTTTTATGAAATGTTTCTTCAACCAAAGGTTGTCTGGAGGAGATAGCTTCAAGCTATAAGGCCGCCCTTATAGTTTTTTTTTGGTAACCCTGGCTTTCTATTTGTATGTGCAATAAAGACTTCTACTTCTATACTTTTGTTTAAATATACCTACTTCTACCTATTACGATCACTAAATTTAAAAAACAATAATTTTAATAAAATAAGATAATCATCATATCATGGACGGCAACCAATTAAAATATAAACGGCTCACCGGTTACGCGGACGAAAGCTAGGTAACAATTATTTGGTAATACCCTTATGTAAATATGTATGTATCAAGAACCAATTATTATTTATCATCGTTAACGTTGGTACTTTTATACTTGAACCAGCTGCCACTTTAGTTATTATAATTTCTCTTTATCATTCCTCAAAGTCACGTTAATTATCAGAGTCGATGTTACAATTGACAACACATATATTCTGTACATCATTTAGTTTTGACATCCTCACGAGTTATTTTCTTTTCGTTTTCATCTGGCACAAATAAATGAGAATTTGCATCGACTCTAGTCTCTATTGCCTTGAAGTTAGAGGGTGTTATTGCTTGGTTGTTTGACCTTGCATGTAAACAATGGTAACGCTTATATTAATTAATGAGATAAATACACGCGAAGTTAATTAATACAGTGTGTTGAGAAAAGCGACGTCCCGTTTAGTTATATATCAAGATTGAAGATTTGAACGTGAATACAATCAATTAATTATTATTTTACTGCTATTATCTTTCATGATTGGATATCTAAGATATGATCTTGTTTGTTACGCTGTCCCAATTGAATTGCAAGAAAATCTTTCCGAAAAAAAAAACGAACAATTGATTAACATTCATAGTGAAAGTATGTAACTTTGAAGTAAACATGACTCGAGGTAAGTAAATTTAACAAAAAATAAAGCAATAATTGGAGTGTAAGCATAAAGAAAAATTAATAACGGTATAATGAAAGTCATGAGAACTTCAACGAATTGAGAGGTCTTACTAAACTTTTAGTAACTAACTGTACATATTCGAGACGAAAGCAAAAAATTAAAAACTGTCAAACAAACGAAGTAGATATTTGAGAAACAGTTTACATTCATAAGTAAGCTCGCAAACCGCATAGGAACAACTGAAGGCTTTAAAAACAACCGTCACCTTTTCCATACGACACATAATAAATCAATATACTACGGCAATACACACATCGCCATCTAGCCCCAAAGTAAGCGTAGCTTGTGTTATGGGTACTAAGATGACTGATGAATATTTTAAGAATAATATACACAATTACTTATAATATACAAAATAACACATATTTAATATAGAAACAAAGAAATGTCTCCAATGGAAAAAGAAGGTGTACTGCTGCGCAGTAAAACATTAATAAACTGAGGTAGACGCTGATGCTTACTAAAGATGTTAGCATAATTGATTTTTATTCTTACACAATTGCGAATCTTCTTACATTATGAAAACTAGCTGACCCGTGCAACTTCGTCTGCTTCGTCGGTTTTTACCGGAAAACACGAAATGACATTTTCTAAAAATGAATCCTAGCTAGATCGATTTATGGCCCCCGAAACTCCCTGTATGCTAAATTTTGAAAATCGTTGGAACCGATTTTGAGATTCCATTTATATACAAGAATTGCTCGTTTAAAGATATAAGATTTTAATTATTTTCTATGTGACAAAAGAGTCATCTAATCCAAAAAAGCAACTGTGTATATAAACGCCAACGTGTGTTCTTTTGTTTTTTTGTCCTTCGATCACGCCCTACCTAAAGTAACCTTGATTGATTTTGGGAATACTTTTGGCCCTTTAAAAACATCAATTTCCCAAGTTTGTTTTACAGGAATATTCGTATTTTAACACAAAATCGTTATTTCTTCTATGCTACGTGTTACCCATGGTGAATTGTTAGTACAAACGTATTTTTTTAAAAGAAATTACGTGTAGGTATAGACTTATTCTAGCTAGATAGATATATCTGCGGTCCGCAGATATATCTATCTAGCTAGTATAGAATAAAATATTATAAAACTAATAGACAAAGAAAGACACTTTCTAGATACCAGGAAAGCATCAAAGATGAGGAGCGTGAAATTTTAAAAATAGATTATTAAAAAACATAATGAACTTAAAACAACTTTCGAAAGGCACCCACTGATCACAGATCAACTTAGAATTAGCCCGAAAAGCAATTAACGGAACCGCCGGTTACGGAGTGGTAATAAACAAACACGTATGTACGGGCCGAGTACTGCCAGCTAGCTATTTGTGGAGCGAAGCCCGAGCACGTGCAATGTTTCCATACTGATCCAATGGGTATACCAAGGCAATGGTGCGGAATTCAATACTTACTATTTTGACGACCTCCATAGCGCAGCAGCGAGAGCTTAGGTTTGAAGGTGAAGGACCTGGGTTTGATCATCACAAATTTATAATTTTTATTTGTGGGAGGCTTCGGCTTGGCCTAATTACGACTCTACCAACATAAACGTGCAGCTTAGCGATAAAGCGTTCCGGAACGTCACGTAGAAAAAGCTTAGCGTTTTAATAAAACTGCGATACCCCTGATAGATACATCTTCGACTGCATCATCACTTACAAGCAGGTGAGATTGCAGTCAAGGGTAGTTGTAGTGAAATAAAAACTTAACTATAGCTATGAACCGTAGAACCGTATAAGGGTGAGAAGTTAACAAGTTTGAGAAGGAAATGAGGTTTGAGCTGGTGCTGAGTTCTAGTTCAGGAACATTTCTGCCCTCTGTTCTTATAATTTGAATTCTTGCTTTTTAAAACCAGTTTTTAAGATTTTATGTTAAGAATGTTGACAGCGAAATTTGAAGTCAATGTTTCAAATGTAGATAATAGATAATCCCAATACATGTGGTTTAGTGGATATCAAAGTTTCTACACTACTACTATATTATCTCACTTCGATTTTGTTAAACCTTTTCCCTGAGCGATTTTTTTTTCAAACCGACTGGACTTTGCTGGTAGTACAATCCTACTAGCAGTGTTCCTAAATCCTATTAGAGATCTTAACTTTTTATATTTAGCATTAAATAGACACTATATTATTATATTTAGACACTGACTTAGTTTAAATATATTGTTAAACTAGAAACAAAATTCACTCGTAAAATGTCACACGTGTACAATGTACGTACAGTTGAATCAGCTATTGACAAAGCAAACCTGTGAGATACGCAAATAATACTGACATAAATACCTATAGTAGAAATGCTGCTATACAATATCGTTTTATATAAATAAAAATGCGAGCTTCTACAGCTAAGAACATTTGCAGTATCAGAAGAACGTTTCAAAAGTTGCCAGAACTTTTGAGAAATATGGCGTAGTAATAACTCTATGGCAGGAAGACAGCTAAAGAGAGCTGGTTTTAAAATTTAGAAAGAATATTTCATATAAACTACGGTGCCCGTGAAGATTAGGCGCGAAGCGGTGATAGCGCATTGGGCAGGAGCTCGACTTCAGGTGCCGAGTTCGAATCCAAGCTCGCACCTCTAACTTTTATAAGTTATGTGCGTTTTAGGTAATTAAGATATCACTGGCTTCAACGGTGAAGGAAAACATCTGTAACCTGCATGCCTGAGAGTTCTACATAATGTTCTCAAGGTGTTCTCTGTTCATAAGGTGTGTGGAGTCCAACAATGAGAAGGGGTTAAGGCCGTAGCTTAACCCCTTCTCATTGTTTGAGGAGACCCGTGCTCGGTAGTGAGCCGGTAGTGGGTTGATGTGATGATGATGATGACGAGTGTGCCCGTAAAGATGCCCAGGTGCAAATCATAAAGTAGGGAATGTTGGTATAATATTTTGCCTATTCTATGATCCTGCCATGTGTTCAACAGCCAATGCTTCACTCCCCTTTCTAGACCACATAATACGCAAAGCCAAAAACCGATTAAATCGATTGTATATTTGATACTTTCGGTTAAGGTACTTTTATGTTGTTTCATGAGCACGTTGTTTATATAATTCGTACGAATGACGTACTTACTAACAAATAAACACTTAGTAATAAACACCTGTTTGAATTGAATGAATATTTTATTTTATCTATATACATACTTCCAAACTATATAAGAATATATAAAAACTTCGTTACAATAAGTGAGTGATATCAAAGTGAGTTAGTGAATTTGTTTTTTAACAGACTTCAAAAAGGGGGCGGTTCTCAATTCGTCGCAATCTTTTTTTTTTTTACGTATGTTACTCGATTATTGGAGACGCCTAACCGATTTGAAAAAATCTTCTTTTTTTGTTTTAAAGGGCATAATTTCAAGGTGGTCCCATTTAAATTTTATCGAAATCGGTCGAGCTGTTATTAAAAGATCAACAATAATGTTACCCAAAGCAAATTTTTATGCTTTTTAGTTTATTGGCGTATGTTGAAGTCGTTTTTTTTTAATTTAAAAATAGTTTATATATTATTCTCTCATTGCATCAGGAAGTTTTGTTTCAATGGCATGTTTTTGAGAGAAATCATGATTGATTATTCATTGATATCTCCACAAATACTACTGTGTACAAATTAGGAAGTTCAGACCATTGTTTCGCTATGATTCATATTGAATTCGCCTCCATGCTTTGAAATAACCAAACGATTAACTGCGCACACGTCTTTGTCTTTTGTGTCTACTTTGTTTGTCATGTTAAAGTCAATTTGTCACCCCTTAACGAGCATACGCCTTTCATTTCTAGAGGTCACAGATTTTATAACATAAACATAAACACAGTATAAATAACATCTTCATAACAAGAAACGCTATGAAGATGTTATTTAAACCGTATGTCAACGCGTATTAAAGACTCACCTTTCGGCGAATGCTCAGTGATGACTCACCAAGCACAGTCCGTAAAGCGTACCGAACAAACGATACTAATGTGTATGCTCAGGACAGACCTTCTTTGTGATAGTGCATACACCGCCTTTAGAGTTATGCGCGCCTGGTACTTTTAAGCTCATGGCGATTAAAAGGATTTAATAATTATCTGGTTAAAATACTCCTTTGATATCCATGGGATGAGACGTTCAATTATGCAGTCTAGACAAGTAAAAACTGTTGGAGCTTGGCTTGAAGTTTATGAAGGTATGCCTTTGTCGGGACACGCTCATCTGCTCGGCATTAATAACAGCTATTCGTTAGAAGCATAAATTCTACGGTACTTGATCTACGGCCGGTCAATTGATTAACAAACATCTTGCTTCCAGCGGTTTGCTATTCATTAACCTTTCTTTGAGATTTTGAACTCGATGAGATGGACGGACCAAGTGAAGGCTACAATCGAGGCTCCTCTACATGAATGCGCAAGAAAGGCAACCGTTAGAGAAGAGTGGCGAAGTATTGTCAAGCGAGCCACAACACCGAGATGACGACCACGACCAGTCTGTCAAGACTGAAACGACTAAGAAGAAGAAGAAGAACCTTTCTTTATACAAAATACTTTGACTGTGTGCTTATAATTTTAACATGTTTATGATTGACAAAGCTATGTTACTATTTCAAGGAATCATTATCATCATCCGGAGCATGTTAATGTCCCACTGCTTGGCACATGCCTCACACAGGAAAGATGGTTTAGCTAGATGGAGGATAGCCACACCACGCCGCTCAAATGCGGGTGGATGGGCTTTAACGACTATAATTACAAAGTCAGTTATAATAACCAGGACCGACGGCTTAACGTGCTCTCCGTAGCCCAGGAGACAGTGGCGTGCACTGGGTTTCTTACCAGGGTATGCATGCAGTGGAATGATTGCAACAAATGCCATAAATCCTCCTCCTATTCGAGTTATACATTAATTTTAGAGTAGGCAGTGCTTTTGTGCATATACGAAGAGCACGCCACTGCCAGTAGATGATACCAATTGAATATCAAGCCAATTGCCTAACTCCGGGCTCGTACTAAAAATTCTTAAACAGAAAATACACAATACTTAACAATTATTGGCCAGACCCGAGATTCGAACCCGGGACCTCGTGATCCGTACTTTAACATGCTAACCACTACGAGGCTGTTCAAGCAAATTTCTCACTAAATAAAATTGTACAGTTCGAAAATAGGTAGCAAAAACTATTTTTAACAAAAAACTAACTCCTATCTGTGGAGTTTGACGTCCATTTAATTAAAAGGGGATACCACCCTTTTGCATGACGAACTATTGATTTTAGCCAGTTTTCAACCCTTTCGTCTGTAATCTCTGTTCCAATTGGACAGCCAACCGGTCAGAATGGACTGTGGGGCAACGCGTGCTATTTACAAACTTGTTAGAAAGGCTGCATGTGACTCACCCATTGTGGTCTGATTATGCAAAGTAAGCTACAAAATATTTTGAACTATATTGTGAGTTACTTGCGGCCCACCCGGCTTCGCATTAGTAGATATATGTATGTATATATCTTAAGCGGTGATAGTCCAGTGATTAAGAT
Source organism: Pararge aegeria (assembly GCF_905163445.1). Taxonomy (NCBI): domain Eukaryota; kingdom Metazoa; phylum Arthropoda; class Insecta; order Lepidoptera; family Nymphalidae; genus Pararge; species Pararge aegeria. The sequence continues at coordinate 7,131,114 of NC_053203.1, forward strand.
TCTTGGCATCACTTTCGGGTGGGCCGAGTTCGAATCCCGGCACGCATCTATAACTTTTCTAAGTTATGTGCGTTTTAAACAATTTATTATTTATCACTTGCTTTAACGGTAGGAAAACACGATGGCTAATATCAGTTATCTAGGTGCCGTACCTTAATTGTTATGATGAGTTAAAATGATAACTTATTTTTCTCTTTTTAGAACATAAAAAGAGTGAATCCAGAAATCTCGGATCAGTGTTCTAAAAAAAGTACACATCCAATTTTAAGAACGTACCATAGTAAAAACTATGCGGGAGTCGTAATATATAAAGATGATATTGCATTTTTTGACCCGAAATATTCACGTCGTATCATTAAGGCTATCGTAAATATCTTATCTAAGCGATAATAATCATGATACCAAGAAATGGTAGTGTCGGCGTCAATTATAATTATTTATTGTCAAATTTGTTTTGTAATAAAAAAGGTTCATAAACCATCGATATTGGCCAGTACGTAGATAATCTTATCATTATGTTGCACAGTTATCAATGACGTATTTCTGGTGGACCGTTAGAGCACAATGATGTAGAAAGTATACATGTCTGTAAAGGTTGGATTACACATAAAAAAATAAAACCGGCCAAGTGCGAGTCGGCCACGCGCATGATTGGTTCCGTACCATACATAAAAAAAATATGTCTGGTAACCCTCAAATATATGTTCCATTAAAAACTAAACCGACTGCATACGTAAATACGTCAGTTACTCCGTATGTAAGTCTGTATGTTTTGTTCTGGTAAACAAACATTTTCTATAATATCATATTCCCAACCGATAAACGTCCACTGCTGGTTCTAAGCACAATGGTGGTTGTGTTCAGCAAATCCTTTCAACTTGCTTGAAGTCAGGAACCGCTATGTTGAGGTCTCTACCAAAGGTATGATTTTCAGTGCGGATTACCACCTTAGAATCGGGACCCAGACTTCCTTTGGTCTCCCGATCTATTTTTCCTACTAATCGCCACTTAGCCACAATAAATATATTAAAGCGGTAGCTATTGTCGCAGGATTTTAGTTTGGGGCCTCGTCGGTGCGTGCATTTGTGTGAGTTTCGAACGTAGTTTCCATACTGCTTTGATATATTTACTGTGTCTTAGCTCTTTGAGTTATCGGTGACTCTAGCTCTACTACGGATCTCTGCATATCCACTGAGTTATTAAGAACTTTTCCAACAAGTTGCCAAACGGTTGTTTTTACACACGACGCGTTCTAGCAACTCTTAGATTAGTTACCGATTAGGGGGGATTCCCTCGAAAGGATGGAAGGAAGGATGATGAATTGCGATGAAACTACTAGGAGAGCAGGATCGCCAGTATCGAACAATTGTTCTAAGAATATGCATGAGCTTAATCACTGTCGTCACCAATTGAGCGTCGTTAGAGAAATCAGAGCACGGCTGCTGAGTCATCGATGTACGACGAATTTAATACGGACCTTACTTCTGTATGTAACATCTTCGTCGATTTATACTTTCCTGGTATTTCAAACAACAGTTGCTTCAAAAAACTACTTGGGTGATGCATAGAAAACGTCGATTTCCAATACTTTTTTTGACTTATCAAATATTAGTTGTTGCCCACCACGACAACGTTGGCGTGGAAATTTTGACATATATGGCCAATATTATTCCCTGAGCTGAACTACCATTAACATGCTCTGTGTAAACAAAAACAACTCTCCCACGGGAACCGTACAGTTTTCCGGGATAAAACGTAGGCTACGTGCTTTCCAGACTATAAATATACTACGACAATACACACATCGCCATCTAGTCCCAAATTAAGCGTAGCTTGGGTACTAAGATGACTGATAAATATTTTTATGAACAATATACATAAATACTTATAATATACATATGAACACCCAGACACTGAAAAACATTCATCACAAACATTTTCCAGTTACGGGAATCGAACCTACGGCCTTGGACTCAGAAAGCAGGGTCGTTGCCCACTGCGCCAATCGGCCGTCAAAATAACTGATATCTCTATGCGGAATTTTTATGTGCCATGTAGTGACGGCAGATCAGAATACAATTGTCACCTTCCTACCTACCTTCTCTTCCATCGGGTGTCGTCCGAGGCGTATAAAGGAATATAATGGAGAAAGGGCAACAGATGTCAGCTAAGCCTGGTGATTATGGGCAAACCCTCGCATCGCGTTGAGAAAAGCCTTTAGACCAGCATTATATATGATGATGCTGAATTTCATCCAGTTTCGCTTAGCTTTTCTGGATTTAATGAGTATCCATCCAATACATAATAAGAATAAGTTGATATTTCCAAGTTTTTATAGCTTGTATAGAGTGCATACATTACATCAACAAAAAGTTAAGCATTTCAGATAAATCATTATTGTCATTACTTTCTTAACCGCATCTCAATATTGTCTTGGGATTTGTGAAAGTTTGTGGTAACTAAGTTGGTAGTTAGCGGTTATACGATAAATAAATTGCTTTTGATTTACAATATTCAGAATACGTTGACCCTAAAAACGAGCATGGCGAAATACAAAGGCATACATTACTTAATCACTAGCTGTGCCCTGCGGTTTTAACCGCGGTGGATAATTCGATTGGTTGCATTTTTAGACCTGAAGGAATCACCTATGATATTTTATGTAAAAATAATGTTCTTATAAACCAGCCTTGGGAATTTGTTGTTTTCCTTCACCGTTAAAGCATATGTTATTTTTTTTTTAATTAAAATATCACCCTTACCTTACTGTGCTACCACACCTACCTGTGTTCTACCTTATTGTGCTGTTGTATTTGTATCTCTGTAAATTTTCTCTGTGGTGTACAATACAAGTGTATTCATTCAATCATTCATTCACCCGCATCAACGGTGAAGGAAAACATCTTGAAGAAAAATCGTTCTCAAAGGCGTGAGAAGTCCACCAATGCGCACTTGGCCAGCGTGGTGGACTACGGCCTAAACCCTTTCCATTCTGAGAGGATGCCCGTGCGCTGCATTGGGCCGTTTATGGGTCTATAATGATGATGATCCAAAATACTTGAATTGCTTTTAAGTATATTGCGGAGTGCGCTGTAACGTTAGACTCGGATACATTCGCGGTCATTGCCATTCAAAACCGTACCGAGAAGAGGTCAAGCGTGTTCGTGACATATCGAGTTACCAATCCATTCGCTACTACCGTTTCATTTATATGTTGTATTTTTTTCATTGCATATACATTTTTGCTATTTCACGATTTCTCCACTACTTCACACTACACTCTACTACACACTAAGAGGAGACATACTTGATTTTTCTTGTGATTTTGTTCACCTATACTAACATTGTATTGGAACAGTGATAGCCCAGTGGTTAGGACTACGACTTCACTTTCGGGGGGCCGAGGTCGAATCGTAGCACGAACCACTAACTTTTCTAAGATATGTGCGTTTTTGCGCACTAGTTTCAGCGGTGAAGGAAAACATCGCGAGGAAACCTGCATGCCTTAGAGTTCTCTGTAATGATCTCAAAGGTGTGTGGAGTCCACCAATAAGCAGTGGGCCTGCTTGGTGCACTACGGCCTTAAACCCTTCTCGTTGTGGGAGGAGACCCGTGCCATGTAGTGGACCGGTAATGGGTCGATATGATGATATTAACATTATGAAGCTAAAGAGTTTGTTAGATTGAACGCGCTAATCTCAGGAAATACTTATAACATCACGCTACGACCAATAGGAGCGGATCAACAATGAAAAATGATACCTAAACGGGGAAAAAAATCTTTTTAGAGCTCCCGTTGCGTGCAATGTGTAAGATTAGAGATACGTGGTGGTGGTAGACTAGGTACGGACAAACCCTTCTCATTCTGAGAGTAACTTCGTGCTCTGTATTGGTTCGATCATGGGATGATAATGAAGGGGATTACACATAATTTAACAATAGATCGATTGAGACAAAACTACCGTCGTTAGGAAAAATATAGTCAGCCTTGAAACTTAGCGAACTGATGGTAGATTAATAACTAACTGACGGATTCACGTGCAAGGTGCAAGCGAAGCCACGTGCATCTAGCTAGGTGCATGATAATTCAACAGTAGCCTTAGTGCAAGATTCGATCGCTCGCAATCGAAGAGTCGTTTTCGAGTATGAAAATATTGAAACTTCGGAGTAAAATGGATTTTATTATCACTTAGTTAAATCTCAAATTTGCCTAAATTTTTTGAAGCTCTGTGTTATTGACAACCTGTGTAAAACAAAAATCAGAAGGATTTGCGACTCTAAAGCAAGTAACATTAGGTCAATTTTAAATTGACGATACAGAGTTTTGATACGCAAAAACTTAATCTTGCACTAAGGCTACAGTCGTGACGCGATTCGCTCTGCGGCTCATCTTATTTCATTACCCGTAACGGTTGTTTGGATTCATTTAACTTCGGACGTGTTCGGTACGTGAAATATGTTCCACGCGCATTAGGTACAATAACAACGTTAAAGCTTTGCTTGCAAATTATTACAAACAATTTGTCATACATTTTTTACCTTTATTAATATCCCAGTGTAGAGCATAGACCTGTCTCCTCGTCTTTCAGTTCTCTCACAAAAAACTACCGTTTTTTAACGTTTTATACCGAGTTTAATGCGGGCTTTAATATTTTTTATTATCCCATGTTAGTGATAATAATCGGGACCATCGACTACGTGCCCCGAAGGCATGAAGTGTGCAACTACGATTTAGATATCTGCCTATTAATCCGCCGCGCCGGTAAGCGGACGCCTCTGCTGTAGACTGTACTCTCATCTCAGTCATAAGCTGAGCAATGTATTGGTTGAGAACCTATTGGCTTTGTTTCTACGGTGGGTCTTTTAGAACTTGGACCCGACTTTTTGGACAGTTTCCACTAGGCTGTTGTTCAAATCGTCCACAGTGTTCTATGGTGCCATTTCTGCTACTCAGACAAAATTTATTTTATTAGTTAAATAGTAACAGAAAAAAAATTTAAATATTTTCTTCTAGTCTCTCGTGATCAAAAACCAAGCTTAATTTGCTATGTAACCTACTCTGCGAAAAGCAGGAGAATTTTTACGTTGTAATTTATAATTTTTACAATCTTTATACTCCACACCAAACAGAACTTCGACATTGTGCTCTCTACGAACGCTCCGATACCGGAGCATCCTCAGGAGATGTTGAAGTTAAGAAAAATGCTTTTCTTATTGCAAATGAAGCTTGATTTTCAAAGTACATCATAGAATTCCGCAAAGTAACGCTTGCTACTATAGAATCTGATAGAAGACATAATTCCTTATCACTCATAAAGACCAATGTTATTCATACATCGATGTTTCATTTTGATTGGCAATCATTTCAGTAATTTATCGCATCTCAAATGCATATACGCTAACATAACTACCAATGACATTAGTTTCACAATTATTTTCCCAATCAAAAATAATTTTATATCAAGTTCAATAGTCAGTCAGTCCAGTGATCCAATCGAGCGCAGCAAGGCTAGCATAGATAGGGAGGAGACAAAAATTATATCCCCTGACAGGGGATGAAATTAACATGTCAAGCTACAAAAGCATGGAAACAGGGAATAGGAGAAGTCTATCCCCCTTTTATTATTTGTATACTAGCTGTGGCCCTCGTCCTTCGCCCACGTTTCTTACAGTTTTTTACATGTCCCCTGGGAACTGTTTGCTTTCCTGGTATGTATAATAGCCTATGTTACGTTGCGTCTGCGTTGTTTCAACTAATTCTATGCAAATTCAAGTCGATTGGTTGTTTAGTAAGGGCATAAAGGAAGGACAAATAAACACACTATAGGATTTATAATATATATATATATATAAAGGATATAAAGGATTATGTTCACCTGTGCGCCTGGAGATTTGATAAAGCTGTGAGAGAAGATATAATTGTGTTCTTTCCCAGCAGGGCTAGCACGGGCAGGAGACAAAAATTATATCCCCCGATTGTTTCCCCTGAAAAGGCATATAATTAACTTGTCCAACTGCTAAAGCACGGGAGTACGGTTTACCACCGTTTATTACTACACATACATTATTTGGATATTATTTCCACTTGTACGCCAGTACTCTGAGAGCTGTGGGGCAAGATACATTTTTATCCTTTCCCCGGGGAGATAATTGTCTCCTGCCCATGTTAGCCGTGCTGGGGAGAAAAATGTCTCCTACCCATGCTCTCCCATGTTTCCTAGCCGTGCTAGAGTGCTAAAGCAATGTTTGGCATCCTATCTACCGCTGGAATCAACTTATTATTAGAATAATCGGAGTGAGTATGAGGTATGTCCTAACCATGCTGGAGTGCTAAAGCAATGTTTGGTATCCTACTCAGAAATGAGGAGATCCGTAGAAGAACTAGATTTACCGACATAGCTCAGCTAGTCGCGAAGCTGAAGTGGCAATGGGCAGGGCATATAGCTCGGAGAACCGATGGACGTTGAGGTCTTAAGGCGCTGGAATGGGGACCCCGCACCGGTAAGCTCAGCGTAGGTCGGCCCCCAACGAGGTGAACAAATGACATTAGGCGAGTCGCTGGGAGCCGCTGGAGGCAAGCGGCGCAGGACCGTGTTTTGTTGACCTCCCTACAAAAGACCTATGTCCAGCAGAGGACGTCGATTGGTTGACGTGATGGTGATGGTGATGGTGATGATGATCTTATCTACTGCTGGAATCAACTTTTTAGTACAATAATGTGAGTGAGTATGAGGTATATCCTAGCCGTGCTGGAGTGCTAAAGCAATTATGTTTGGACTCCCATTTTCCGCTCGAATCAACTTATTAGAATAATGTGATCGAGTATGAGGTAGTAATACTCACTACCTCATATAGTAGGCCCTAAGCCACGGAGTTGCGTCATAAGGTAGGACAAAGGCTTGTTCGGGCGCATTCCTTGCGAGCCGCCAAGGTCGATGCACATCGCGCGACAGATAGAGATACTTTGAGATATATAACGACGATAACGTTCGAGACTAATTCGATTCCATTAGCGACGCAACTCGAATAAAAATATTTTTCATTTTTTTTGAGATTTAAAGATTATGAGAACGATTTATATACGACTAGCGACCCGCCCTGGCTTCGCACGGTTGCAATGTATATCCTATTGTGGGACAGTTTGGCGTGATTAAAAATACAATTTCGTAGTATATAATAATATATATATTCCGTAATTAAATCGACGTTTGCAATGTTAGTGCACAAAAATTAGTTTGTTGAAACATCACATTACAAATCCGTAATATGCATTGTATCATCAACATCATACCAACCCATTACCGGTCCACACGGGTTTCCTCACACAATGATACGCAGTGGCGTGCACTTCGTAAATGCACAAAAGCACTGCATACCCTAAAAATTTTGTATTACTCATAAAGGGGAAGGATTTTTCAATTTTATGCCATTTTCCTTCTTTATGCATACCCTGGTTAAAAACCCTGTGCACGCCACTGATGATACGGGGTTAAGGCCGTTGTCAACCACGGTGGCCCAGTGCGGATTGGTGGACTTCACACACTTTTGAGAACATTATGGAGCTATGCATGATTTCCTCTCGATGTTTTTCTTCACCGTTGAAGCAAGTGATATTTTAATTGCTTAAAAAAACGCACATAACTTAGAAAGTGACAGCCGATTGGCGCAGTGGGCAGCGACCCTGCTTTCTGAGTCCAAGGCCGTGGTTTCGAATCCCACAACTGGAAAATGCTTGTGTGATGAACATGAAAGTTTTTCAGTGTCTGGGTGTTTATCTGTATATTATAAGTATTTATGTGTATTATCTTCATAAAAATATTCATCAGCTATCTTAGTTCCCATAACACAAGCTACGCTTACTTTCGGCGATGTGTGTATATTTATTTATTTATTTAATTTTTAAAAAAAAAGTAAGAGGTGCGTGTCGGGATTCGAACTCGCCCCCGGCCACTTCTATATGCATGTATACTACACATAAACCTTCCTCATGATTCACTATGTATTGCTAAAAGCTGCATTAAAATCTGTTGCGTAGTTTAAAAGATATAAGCGTACGAACAGCGGTAGTGACTTTGTTTCATACTATGTAAAGATAAAGAAACAATCCACATTATGCTGCTAAGCTATGTTCATTAAAGGGTCTTCAGTAGGTTCAGGCCTCGTCTCTAATGAGAAAGGGGTTCAGAGTTTAAACCTTCAAGGCTGCTTTAATGAGCGTTTGTGGGCTTCAACGACAAATAACACATTTAGTATTGTTTTTTAAATAATTTAAAACTTGAGCTATTTTAAGAAGGCGCTGATTACAAATTCAGTCATCATAAGTATGTTTTCGGACTTTTACCACTGTCCTTTGCATTCCTCATATTAGTCTTTGTTTTCACTATTCTGGAACATATATAATAATAAAAAGTTATACGGAGTTTGTTGGGTGAAATGTAAGATTTTTTTTTGGGTAATTGTGGGTATAGGCAGTGGCGGGCACTTCATCCAAGCACAAAAGCACTGCCTACCCTAAATTTTCATATAACTGGCAACAGAGAACTTTGACATTTTATGCCACTTTAATGCCTTATGCTTAACCTGGTTCAAATTACTGCGCACGCCAATGGGTATAGGCTTAAATATTCCTGTATCAGTTCACTTCCGTGAGTTGTTCGACATCGTAAAATCATTGTAAACGATCTTACCCGTTCCCTTTAACTCTGTGAGTCACATACCGGAAAAGCTTTAACCACGAAGAGTCGTATTGAACTCTGGTGACCGCATTCTTTGTTGATACAAACCCAAAAGGTTTTATTTAGTAAAATATTATATGTAAAGGGAAGTTAAGTAGAACAAATTCAAATTCAAATTCAAAAATGTTTTATTCATATAGAACTTATCACAGGCAGTTATGAAGCGTTCATACATTTGACATGTTACACTGATGTTAGTGATGCTGACAAATGCAGCTAGAAGGGTTCCAAAACAGTAAAATTTGCCAGGTTTTTTTTTGTTATCACCATCTTACAGTCTAGTTATTGGTGAGCTATAAAGTCAGGGCAATTCATACCCAAGCTTTTTTATCATACATGTAATCCTCAATATTATAATAGAATTTTTCTATAAGCTTATGTTTTATATAAACTTTGAACTTATTGAGAGCATCATCCGGATTCTGTTGTAAGACGAGAAATGACAATACCTTCTCGTCCCGAAAGTGAGATCGAAGTAGTAACCACTCTCTCTGTTAATTTATAATGTTAGTGTAATAAATAAGTAAACCTGATTATCATAAAAATATAAAAAGGAGGAGATAAAAATTCAAAGTCAAATATTTCTTTATTCAAAAAGGCAACTAGATGGCCCTTTTGATGCGTACATTACATGTAAAATATGACATAGGAGTGAGTTGATGGCAATATAATAAATAAATACGTCAAGTTAAAACTAAAGCTACGAGGGTTCCAAACGTCTAAGGTCTAAGAAGAAGCCCACAACAAACTTAGCGGGTTGATATTTTTTTTTCGTTATCACCATCTCACATTGTCATTTAAAAACTATTAAAGAAGCAACCTGGTTAGAGCAATAATCTACACCCAAGCATTTTTATCGTTAACGTAGTCCTTAATAGGACTTTTCTATAAGCTTACGTTTAATACATACTTTGAACTTTTTCAGAGACATCTCCAAGATATCAACTGGTAATTTATTGTAAAATAGTATACAATTTCCTTTAAATGAATTACTTATTTTATGTAGTCTATTATATTGCACTGCAAGTTTATTTTTGCTTCTAATGTTCAAACCATTGCCGTCACATTTTCTCTTAAATGTAGATATATTTTTGTGAACCTACTCGTACATTAAATTTTCAATTATATCCCCTAACTAAACCCGGGAACATGTAATACGAGAAGTTTACCTCCGTTTATACACGCAAATATATTTTGGATATTATTTCGACTTGTGCTCCATTGCTCTGAGATTTGATAAAGCTGTGGGAGAAGATACATTTTTATCCTTTCCTCGGGTATATAATTGTCTCCTCCCTACGCTACCCGTGCAGTTCGAAGAAAGACGAAGTAACCAGAGGTTTTTAGGATTTGAAAATATAACTCATACAAACTACAACAAAATAATTGCTGGTACAAATAAATTAGAGTGAAGCTGCGTATAGTTAACATAAACAACGCTAAGTGCGTGCCAGCAGTACCAAGAATTCAGGCCATGTTTATGTATATTTTTTACAGTTTACACTGCATTTTTTCACGTCTTGAAAAGCAACATGACGGTAAGTACCTAACTACGCGATAAAATGTAGAAATGTTTGCCTATGGCAAATTGCTTTCGGCGATGTCCGCTCCAGACGGCCACAGATTGATTTGTTACTTCACACATGCACCTATCCTAGCCGCAAGTACATTGAACCAATCAATAAAAGCCAGACAGCATAGAGCGTTGACATAAAGTTAGATTGCAGTCCTACTTTTTGCTTATCTCGAATTTCTGTCTGGACCTTTTCATAAAATCAGCTCCAAATTGGAAAACGAAATTGTTTTTATAAAAAAAAACTTATTCATACTATTCACATATACAAGCCAAAGTGTATATTTGTTTGTAACTCATTTTCGGCTCAACCGCTGCACCGACATTGATGAAATTTGGCATGCTATAGGTCCTTCTACCTAACTTACTTTGATACTTTCTAACTCAGGAAAACTGACGGTTCACTCCTAGTCCACTAACAAAGGCTATCAAGTAATTTCTATTATTGTGGTATTGCTGGCGTGTTCTGCCGATGCTTACTTAAAATAGGCGTTAAGTCAGTAATAAGTTTTTCGGTACTACAAGTTAGCTCTTGACTACAATCTAACCTCGTTTGAAGAATGTTTAGATTTGAATTACATAACTAGATGTCTGTTTCGACATTAAATAATCGCCGCATCGTTTTTTAAAGTATCGATTTTGTGACTGAAGCGTCGCGTTCCTGTACGACACCGTGTCAAGGCAAGACGGGTACGAGGTTCGAATACAAAGCATTTGTGTGGTAACGCTGGGTAACGCGAAATTCTCTTGGGTAATGGATAACGTATGACGCATACAGAATATATGGTGAAGGGCCAGTGGTTTAGAAATAACCCACTCAAATTAAACGGCCGCCCAAATTTAAAAACAAATAAAACATTTTAGAATTTCTAGTTTGTCTGTTTGTTATCACGTCACCGTCGTCGTGAAGTCGAATCGCGTAAGGCATCATCTTGATCAACCGATTGCCGGCCTATATTGCACTCGTCTCCTGACAAGGTTCAGGCCAAACCAAGTGCGGATAGGTAGACTTCACACAGCTTTGAGAACGAAATGGAGAACTCTCAGCCTTCATTAGCATTATTTCCTCAGTTCCTTAACTGTGATATTTTAAATTTATTAATTTGAAATCGTAAGGCAAGAAAGTAATACATTTTTATGATTTCTATTCCTCTATTTACTTCTGAAGAGCGTGACATGAAAGGATCTGATTTGGCAACGTTGCAAACTAAAACGCGACCTAAAATAATCAGTAAACGCTAATCTATACATTTGCAAAGAAAACCTCACATTGCGTTAGAATTAGATAACCTTAATAAGCGTATAACCATTTCACAGTCATAAAAATGGTGACCAATTTTAAAAGACTTGGACCCAAAGAGGCACATGTTGTGAATGCTGAGGCGACGCGTTTAAATGCTTTCAACTATAATATTAAGTTGAAAAGTCGCGTTCAAATTAGATTTACAGTTCTTTAAATAAGATTTCTACATTTATCTCCATCTAACATTTCTTGCCAGCTCGGTAGAATCTGCCATTCAAACCTATGTTATGGTACAGAGTTTCCCAAGCAATAAGTTTTATTTTTTACTACGAAAATTACGAAAAATTTCTTTATGAATAAAGAAATTTTGAATTTGAATTTGACTTGTCGTGTCACAGGCCTATCACAGGCACTTATGAAGCGTTCATAAATATTTGTTTCCATAATAGTAAGGGGATGGTGATAACTTCGTTCGCCAACTTAAATCTAAAGCTATGAGGGTTCCAAACGCGCCCTGATCTAAGAAGAGCCCACAACAAACTTAGCCGGGTAAATTTTTTTTGTTACCACCATCTTCCAGTAAATTTATATTAAGATATGAAGCTAGAGCAATTCACACCCAAGCTTTTTTATCGTTTAAGTAATCCTTAATATTATTAATTATAACAGGATTTATCTATAAGTTTCCGTTTTATAAAAACTTTGAACTTATTGAGAGTTTCTGGTGGACCTCTGGCCCTCTTTGGGAATAGTTGGTACAATTTCTAAAAAGTGACAGACTATACTTGATTTTCAAAAGTGCTTATCAAGAAGGCCTAGTTGAAAGAAATGAATTTAAAATTTTATTAATTTCAATTTATTAGTATAAGCAAAACCTGTGCAACAGACGATTTTTTTTGTAGCCTAAAGGCGTTTAGTGCTTACTGCGTTTATCCGAGATTGTAAATAGATAAAACAGGTTTGTTTACATAGTTGGAAGTTTCTAAGTGAGCAGACTATACTCTGGTCACGATTGACTATTGAGTCATGTTTGTTCAACAGTTTTACATAAACGCTTTGGGCCCCTGGCCTCTTAAAGTATCCTTTTGGTTCTAGAATAGGCAGCAATTTGAAATGCTGCTCCAACAGCCTAAACCTTACTCATTCTGGGATGAGACCTATGCCCTGTAGTGTGCTGAAAATAGGTTCATGATGAAGATGATAATTTATAGAGAATAAAGCTGATACATTAAACAACAGAGGATATTTCGAAATATATCTTTGAAAAGACAGAAAAGAGAGAAGAATGTAAGTGTTCAATTATCTAAGATAAGAATGAAACAGGCAAAACAATATGAAGCTTATAAATTTGATATCCCTAATAGTAAGTTATCAGTGTTTATGGATGAAACTATGTGGCCACAAGGAATAGCGTTTAGGCGATACATCTTTTTTAAGCACAAAGGCAACCACGCTCCTCAGACTGCGGAGACAGCGGCAACGGTGTGTAATTAAATAACTCTTAATGTAAAAAAATAAATGGGAAAATCCCTTTATGGAGCACTGGGTTGGTACACACAGGAGGAGATTCCTAATTTTTTATTATTTATAGGTTTGGCAAATTTTAGTTTAGAATATAGTAAATAAGATAATTGTTATTGTTGTAGCTATGGATTCTTATCTGAATTAAACATTATTATTATTCATAATCAAATATAAAATAAGAATTCAAACATTTTGCAATATCATTGTCATCAAATTTTGTATGTACCTAACTGAATAACAATTTTAATATTAATCCATCAACTATATTACTACTAAATTAAGTATGATCTCATATATAAAAGTATGTGTACCAATTATTATGGTACAACTGTAATGTAGATAAATGGGAGATTATAGATAAGATAAAATGTTACAGCGATAATTGAAATTAAATATTTGGTAAGATATTGGTTTGAAATTGGTCTTGATGTCTTTGTGACCCAAGAGCTACCGCTTATTTATTCCAATGGCTAAGTCTAGCAATTCAAAGGGGCAATAGCACCAGCTTTTTGGTTACCATGCCCATAAGTGAACAGTTAGACTTTTGACAGCCGATTGGCGCTGTTTGCAGCGATCCTGCTTTCTGAGTCAAAGGCTGTGAATTCGATTTCCACAACTGGAAAATGTTTGTGTGATGAGCATGAATATTTTTCAGTGTCTGGGTGTTTATAGTATATTCTAAGTATTTATGTATATTATTTATAAAAATATTCATCAGTCATCTTACTTTGGGGCTAGATGGCGATGTGTGCGTTGGTGCAATATAGGTATGTGTTTTTTTTTCATTCCTCTACAAGTTAGCCCTTGACTGAAATCTCATCTGGGGGTAAGTGATGATACAGTCTAAGATGGTAGCTGTGCTGATATGACAAACATCCTAACGTTGAGATGCTTACACAAGATTTAGCAATTTGGAACTTCCTGAATTATATTGATGATATATAATGATTTTATATTTTGAACTGAGTCCTATTAAAAAAATCAGAATTCAAGTATTTCATGTATGCCTGCTTCTTAAAAACTTTGAAAAAGTCCAGTTTCTCTGTTTGTAGTGACTACTTATGGTACCAATGGCGGATTCTACTGAAAAGAAACTGGCAAGAAACTCAGCAGTGGCCCATTTCCAAAACATACATTTTACAAGTTAACATTCAGTTTTCTATCTAGTGTGAGATGAAAGCAGAAATATCTGATACCTTATCATTAAGAAATATAAACATAAATAATTGCATACAAAACATATTAATATCTGTTAACTTTGCTAGATGCAAAATGACTGTGATTATTGGAATGATCATTTATAAAAAAAAAAAGAAATATATGTTTTCTGTTTATCTATTTAAACTAAAAGCAATAATAACAAATAGTTTTGAAGCAGTAAGTTTGAAATCTTGATTGAATATTTAAGTGAGGTTTTAAGTAGGACTATACAAACGATATTATTTTAAAATAGAATTGAATTCATAATTTAAACGCTCTATATCAGCTTAGCGATATATTGTGAATAACTTAATATTAAAATATGACCACACGCAGTCTCAAGGCTGGGCTTTAGTAAACTCGCACTCCTTTAACGGCATAGGTACATAATTATTTCTTATTAATGCGAAACTCAGCATGTGGGCTCCGGCACATTCCATACAGAAACTTGCGTATTGACTTTCGTCCATGCCGGCAAGAAATTTATGTATTACATACCTGAGAAAACTGTTCCCTGATGTCTACTAACTCCTCATCGGTCAATTTTGAATTGTCTGCCATTGTCGCACAAGTTTTATCACAAAAACAAAATTCACAACATCTACAAAAAGTAATGCAGGTGTAAAAGACAGCGTAACACTTCTTGCTTACACTAATATGTTTATTTAAAAATGGAATAAAAAATCACTGCACACCTAGCAACTTTATTCAGAAACGCACGGAAATTATCACAATCTCAAGTCTTTATTGCTTGGCGTTAACGCTTTAACTAGAACTATGAAGTATGAACTACGATCGAAAACTTGCCGACAAGTCGACTGGAGTCGACGACCAATGAACAGCTACCTTGAGAACTTAAGTAGCTTCCACAGACTACAATATTTATTAAAACAAGAGATAAATATTAATGAATTTATGAAAACGATAAAATAGTAAAATAATAATATATTATATATATAATAAGTAGTTTAAAATGTAAGTTCTATTTAATTTTTGTGTTATTTTACAATCATTTTATTATTTTTACTGGTAACTGACAGATGTCAGTCTGTAGATTAACTACTGGCAATATTCTGGTTAACACTTACTTTTTACTAGATGGCGCTCAACAAAACCATACTTAGCGCCATCTATATTAAAAGGAATAAACTATTCAAACATTTTATATGCTACTCACCAACAGATGACGCTATTCTTTTCTAGATTTATCTCGAAATTTCAGTATTAACAGACATGTCAGGGATTCTCAAATCAGTGGTCCGCATCAATATTTGTAACAGTGATAACTGCTTGAGTGCGCGGATATGCATATACAAGAATATGAATATGGATAATATAGACGGCTAATTGACAGGAAGGATAATTCAAATTCAATTCGCTTTGAAAAGGATCAATTAAGTAATTACAATGGACGGCTGACTGGCGGAGTGGGTAGCGACCTTGCGTTCTGAATTCGAGGCCGTGGGACAACTGAATGATGTTTGTGTCATGAACATGATTGTTTTTCAGTGCCTGGGTGTTTATCTTTATATTATGAGTATTTACATTTTGCATAAAAATATTCTTCAGTCATCTTTGTACCCATTACACAAGCACCTTACTTACACCTTACTTTAAATATTTAATGTAGGTACCTACTTACAACATTGTAGCTAGTCATACTTGTAATGGAAAAACAAACTATGTTTTATAGGATTGTATTGCTAGAAACGAACGAAGCTGACTAAAGTCATAGTAGTCATAATGACTATAATTAAATTTTATCTAATACGTCATAATAATTAATAGTTAATCTTCGGATCTCTTCGTCCCATAAAATATTTATTTATTTATTTATTTTATTTATATATTCCTACTAAACTTAATTCAAATGAACAGAATCAACTTGACAGCTTTTATCTTGGAAACCTGGTACTTCACGACGACTTTGGACAAATTTGTTGGATGATTATGATGATGATGATTAAACGGTTGCAATCACAGGCAACTGCTATGTACTATAAAAAACATAAAATTTTAAAATATAACAGCAATAAATTTTAGTGACATATTTTTTTGTTCTATTTTTTTTCTTTAGAGTTTTATATTGTCGATATTATTGGATAAAAGTCCTTAGTTTAGAATACATTACAAACACGGATATTTCTAACCACGCCGTCATTTGTAAAGAAAATCTGAGCAATTTAATTTACAGTACCTTTTACGTCTCATTTCTTTGAATTATAGGTAGTTCATTGTTCCACAAATAACTTCATTCAAATCAATAAAAATCCAAAGTTATAACTAACAATAAGAAAAATTCTTTCAAATTCGTTGAAACAAAATGCAATAACAAATTCACGTTATCGAAATAAACTAAAGCGACCCGTAGCTGGGAACCCCTGACATCTCGAACATTCTACCCCTGTCTGGAAACACTGGCCGGTTTAAATACGCGGAGTTTGCGCTACTCGCCGTCAGTTGAAAACAAGCGACTGTGAGTGAAACATTGCATTTCGCAAGCGTCCATTTCACCGTAATTCTCAAAGAATTAAGTACTATATCTATTGTTATACGTCGTAAATTGAGAAGCTATCAAGAAAAATGTCTCTTCTACCGTTCTTCATTGACTACGAAGTAGAGCGCCCCCGCCGTTTGCTGGACCAACATTTCGGGCTTGGCTTAACCCCAGACGATTTGCTAAGCGCCATCGCTGGCGGACCCGTCGTCAGCCGAGACTACTACAGACCATGGAGACACCTTGCTGCCGCTTCGAGAGACCTCGGTTCAAGCATCAAAAACGACAAGGACATGTTCCAAGTTAATCTTGACGTGCAGCACTTTGCCCCTGAGGATATCAATGTGAAAACCGTCGACGGATACATCGTGGTTGAGGGTAAACATGAAGAAAAGCAGGACAAACATGGTTATATCTCCCGTCAATTTACTAGAAGGTACGCGTTGCCGGAAGGTTGCACGCCGGAAACTGTGGAATCAAGACTGTCTTCGGATGGGGTGTTGACGGTGACGGCACCTAGGCAGGTTCCACTAGCAGTGCAGGGTGAGAGGAAGGTACCCATAGCTCAGACTGGTCCCGTGCGTAAGGAGGTCACCGATCAATCGAACGGCGATAAAGCTTAAAGGTTATTTTAATTCAGTCAACCAGCGTGTTATTTTTTATTTTCATTCCAGTGATTTTGTTTTTAAGACTGATAGTTTTATTTCTTTATTCATAATAAAGACTTCGTGCTAATTAAATAGTTTGATTTTTTTTTAATTCATAGTATAATTTCTGTAGTACTTACACAAATCATAACTAAATTGAAATGTAACTTAGTGCCACCGTCGTAACTCCTTTTCCCTAGGTATGTTCTAGATTTTATTGAACTGTCAATTTAGTGTTGTATTTGTGTAGGCACAACAGAATCGCCACCAATGCACAATGTGTGCAGTGAAGTTAGTTTTTTAATATTTTTATTTAGTGTACCTATTACCTAATAATTATCTACTGCACTAGCACTAAGTTATTACGTTGTATACCTACTGGGTGTAAACGGCCCTTAAGGACGGCACTAGATAATTACTCATTAAGTATACATACCTATACAAGACCTGTAAATTTGTTCAAAGACTGACTTGTGTAAACCAGAATTGGCTTATAGTGCCACGATTCTGTTGTACATTTAAATGCTGATGCTTGTTATGTTTCCTAAATACCTATCTGGAATAATATTTTTTCATATTATCTTCATCCACGGTTTTCAGTTCGATACATTAAAACAGGATATGGGAATAATAACTCACCGCGGTATCAATTAAAAGATTAGTTTTAATCATATTTATTTTTTAACGCTACAGATTCGTCGAGCAAAAATTGTAATCCTAAATATACCTACCTACCTTTAATTAAAACGCCAGCGGCTTCATTAAGATTAAATCCGTTTTTCATTGAAACTTTTACCGAAAAAGCTTCAAATAAATAATACTAGCTGACCCGTGCAAATTCGTTGCAGCAATTTATGGCCCCCGAAACCCCCTGTATACTAAAATCGTTGGAGCCGATTCCGAGATTCCAATTATATATACCTAGGTATATACAAGAATTGCTCGTTTAAAGATATAAGATAATGTACGGGATACAAAGCATGTCCTCTTGCAAAACAAAATATACTATATATTTATAGTAATATAATATTAATATTCATTCAACAACTGTGCAAATACCTACTCTTTTAAATTTGGTACCGACCAAAGTTAGATAGGTACTTTACACTGTGACAAAACAATGTTTTTCACGCCTCGATTATTTTGTATTTAATGTATTTCGCATGCCTTAATGTTGTGATAAAAATTCGAGTTTTAGAACGAGAATTTATTACCCATACCATCAGTATGGTTATTTAGTTATTGTTGGATACGCATGCAGGGTGGAAACCACGTCGTTGTTAAATGTGCAAAATATATTGTTAAAAATGAAATGTGTATTTGGACAGTTTGAAGTGCCATGTATTTTTAAACAGGTAATAGACGATCAGCCTTTGTGGGCTTTTCTTACTTCTTTATGACCGTTTGTGTTAACCGGTAGGTTTCATTTCTATACAAAATTAAAAATAACAATTGAGAAAATCTTAGGTACCTAGGTATAAACTATCACTGTCAAATTAGTGTTTTGTATTAAGACGAACGGTTCGCAACTTGTTGGGAAAATACTCGATCGGGAAGCAGTTAGTGATTTTCCAGTGTCTATTATTTTACCATATGAAAGGATTCGATTTTTAGTTAGTCTAATTCAAAATTTAAAGCTTTTAAAGCCACTGATTGTTATCGCTATTTATTGACATCCTCGGTGTATTATCTTCTTTAAGTAATTTAGTTTAGAACTTCCATGGAGGAAGGATTTAGAGCTTCCATGGGGGTTGATGAGATTAACGCTCTGTTACTTTCAAATTTCAAAAAGCAAAAGTTTGTGAGTTTTGTGAGTTTGCTGTGTAATTTTAGGATCGATACTATGCCGTTAAATTCTTTCACCAATATAAAGCAAAATTATTGGTGAGTGCCTTCGTGAATCGTGGTAGTCAAATTTGCAATGGAAGTCTGGAAAAAAAATGGTCAAATGAAATTGTTTATTACAAACACTGATTTAAAAGATGAGAGATATATTATTGAATTCTAAAGAAAAGTTATGGAGCCTGTTAATGCTTACACAAAAAAGGCAGCCACGAAAAGGCATATCTATAACTTTTATATTTAAGTAATAAAAAGTAGTTTTTATATTTAAAAAATATATTAAACCTTTGTATCATGTTTATTGATCATAGTATCAAAAATTATCAATTCTTATCAAAATAAGTAAATATAACATCTTGAGTATTTAAAACAAAAGACTTTTCCCTTTTGCTGCATATAACTGCAGGACAGCTTAAAGAATGTAGAGATAATACAAGATAGGTACGGAACCGCTGCGATGTTGTAACCTTTTAAGTGATATTAATTCTATGAGAGCGTTTTTTTTTATGTTTAACATGTCATTATATTTATAAATAATCTATGTTTACTTATATCGCGTTAGAACTCCTAGGACCGTGTAATATTTTTTTTTATAATAAAATAAAACCAAAGAGTATGTAAACATCAAGTGAACCACAAACATCTTTTTAAGTAAATAAAACCGCGATTTGTAGATGTTTTTAATAAGAATGCCAATGAGTTTATATGAGGTTTAAACATATGCATGGCTTATGAGATCATACATGAAAATATTATGAACTTTTGTCTTTAATATTAATTATATTTACGAAGTCCGCATATAATTAATTTATGATGGATTAAATATAGACGGATTAAAAAAAACAGAAACAAATTATGTACACATTTTGTTAGAAGAACAAGACCTCCTGGTACAAGTTTATTATATGAATGCAATTGTTGTTGTTGAAATAAAATTTATTTTTATTACTATTAAGTCTAAAAATTCATTCAATTTTTTTTATTTAATTTATAGTACCTACCTTAACAGTGTATTTTTGACAATTTATTCGATATCTACTCATTGGTTCGTATTAAAAACCTTTGAAACCAAAGAGGATACAAACACTACGTTTAAAACCAAAACGCAATATTTTTTTTCTGACTATTTAAAAGTAAAAAGTTTTTCATTCGTAGACAAAAGCAAGAATAAAAAATCTACATCAATTTGTTTTGGAGTTTGCCATTGTTCTTTGGGTCAATAAAAATTAAAATTATTTATGCAATCATAATCATTTCATTCCCTCATTTGAAACCTGGTAATATAGCCAAATTTGCATGTATATGTAGTAAAAATATAACCCTCCTTTTGGAAGTCTGGAAATAAAGAACTCTGTACAAACCGAACCACATTTATAATTTCATCAAGAGTAAAAATGTTTCAACGCCCAATGGAGTGGGCTCGGGTCAGCTATAACATTATAAAGCATTTGAGTTAGTTTGGTTGAACGCGCTAATCTCAGGAACTGCCGGTTCGAATTGGTTTATTTTGTCTTGGATCTTTCGGCTTGAGGCTATATAACATTACGCTATTACCAATAGCTACCACGACCACGCCACGATCGTAACTGAGAAATGTTGCAAAAACTGAAAAAAATCCTTTTTGATAGATTACGATGCGCGTGACGCTTAAACGGTAAACGTTACGCCAAAACGACGGAAGTATTTAGTAAGTCTGACAGAATTTTTCCCTTTTAAAATTCTTAAAAACAGTCCGCGACAACATAAATCGCGAGGGAATGCTAGTAAATTTTAAAATAAGTCGCTGATGATGATCGTGACCACGTGTGTTGTGGACAACGCCATCCAACCTCTTAACTCCTGACTATCCAACTGGTTCCTAGCCTACCTAGAACTTCTAGGCACAAAATTCTATATCGACGACGATAATCGTTTTAAACAATCTTAAACTCGGCAGATTCTAGAAAAAATCTGAGATTCTACAAAAGATTGAGATAGATTGGATGATTTGGATGGATGGATGGATCTTGGATGGACAGAGTTTGACGGCCGATTGGCCCAGTTTGCAGCGACCCTGCTTTTTGAGTCCAAGGCTATGGGTTCGATTCCCACAACTGGAAAATGTTAGTGTGGTGAATGTTTTTCAGTGTCTGACTGTTTATCTGTATATTATGAGCAATTATGTATATTATTGTTTACCAATCATAAAAGCTATTTAATATTTTTATGTAAAATATTATATTACATACCTTTTATTCAGATTAATGGTAAAACAAAATGTGTAATGTATTTTATCTCATAGTTCATACTCACAATTTTAATAGTTCTATATAACGAACTTTCGTTTCATAGAGTTTCAAATTTTCACTTCAATAATATCTACCTTATAATATTATAACAATAGACGAAAGATATGTAACTCATTTGAATGGTTAATACTAATGAAATATCCATTGATTTCATAATATGTTACTATAAATATTGGATCAATGAAAAAAAGGTGCATGCCTTGTCAATCCTTTATAAATTATTGGAAACAGGTTGTTTAAGCCCGTATCGATAATAATGCCAAAAGTGTAATTACTAATTACAGTAGTTACAAAGTCCTAACATCAATATTCAATACATAAATTGTTCCATCGTTTCACTAATTGGCAGTTTGTGTGAATTAAAAAATAAATATCGTGAGACATAAATAAAGAGTACGATAATTTTATTATGATACCTAGTGGGTAATAATAAACTAAATTGTAGATTATAAAATTTTATGTCTATTATACATGATGACTAATTATGAAAACTGCCCTTTGTTATTCGGAAGAGTCTACTATGTCCAAAATATATCATATTTTATCAAAAATTAAAGGATTTGTTGATATAAATTGCAAAATCTATTTAATTAAATGAATTATTTCCCGCGAAAACGCTCGCCGGTTGTCATGACCGCTCCGCAAATTAGAGTCCTTGCTCCATAGCCAAAGATTATTGTTTTTTGTACTGAAAGCAAAAAACTTAGCAACTGATAGTTTGAAATCACGAAATACTTGATATACGCAGTGATTTTCGTAGTTTAAGAAGTGCAAAAATAGTTTTATATAGACGTGATGTCATAATTTTGAATTCGTCATTTGAACTGTCATGGCGGATCGTTAGATTTGACAGTTTTATTTATTGGAATTAAATATTAATCTCTTCGAATATAAAAAATAGGAATATAATAGTATGATTTTAAAGAACAAGCCGTTTAACTTTCATAAAGGTTGCGTTACGGAATTATTTGTACTATATCGCATGTACTGTTTAAATTTAGAACAATCTCGCAGGGAATCATTTGTTATAAAAAAGTACATAGTTCAAACTCCCAAAATCCACTACACTAAAAACTCTTTAGATCCTCCGATTGAATCAAGACGTGAATTCTAGAAAACATATTCTTTGTCAAAAAGGTCCAAATCAAAAGGAGTACAGGATTTAAGCACCAATATAACAGACTACTGTTGGACTAAAGGCCTCTCCCAACAGGAGGGTTTCCCACTATCCGTACGCTTGGCAGACGGTTTTGAGACCCCAGATAGTAGTAGAGCGGAGTTGCGTTCTGAGTCTGTCCACCGCGCCGCGCCGGAGCGGAGCGAGGCTGCGGAGCGAAAAGAGAAAGTAATACGGAGCGGAGTTGCTCTGTTTTTCAATATGCGGAGCTCGGCAGCAAGTACCCGCTCCGCTTACCGGTTTTGTATGAATTTTTAAACTAGCTAGCAAGAACCTGTCCACTTAAGAAAAGCGGAGATTTTGTGCAATCCTATTTGCTAATATTTCTCCGTTTCTCGGCTTCGCTGCCACGCTCCGCTCCGGTGGACTGGCAGCCTTAGTCGCGTCGCACGACACACAAGCAGAGGTATTCTTATCTGCCGTCACCACCATTTTCCGTGACGCATAATTCGTCGATTCAACTCTTTAAGCCAATATATGTTTCACAAAAAAATTGACGCGCATTTCTGTCTTATAAAATTCCAGTTCTTCGCAACAGCGACATCTGGATGGTTGACACTGACAGCGGGATTTGCATTCGGGTTCAGTGCAGTCCTCCTACCGGAGCTGGAAAAGGATGAGCAATTCCCTTACGATGCCAATATGGCTTCTTGGATCGGTAAGAGATTCAATTTATTTATTTACGTAGTTTGCACCATACTAATATTATGAAGGCGAAAGTGTGTTTGTTTTTCGTTGCTTTACGCTGTAACCACAGAATTAAGAGCATACAGAAACCGTGTACACGACTAATATTGAAGCATCAAAAACCACTCCACTTTAGAATGGTTTCTCTAACAAACGTTTAGTCACTTCATATGGTAGTTACGAATGAATAAATGATTTATTTATTTCTTTACATAACTGATATGAGTACAATATAATGTTACTTATGGGCTGTTTGTTGTCTCAAGCAACCAGGCCCTTTCCCCAAGAAAAAATATACAAGGATGCAGTGGCGTGCACTTCATACATGCACAAAAGCACTGCATACCCTAAAATGTTTGTATAACTCATAAATGCGAAGGATTTTTCCAATTTTATGGCACCTTCCTTCTTTATGCATACACTGGTCAAAAACCCTGTGCACGCCACTGCAAGGATGAATATAATATAAAGTAATGTTATGATAACAGTTATTCGATAGTATTTAATTTGTATTCGAGTCAACTATTAAGTTGATAGTAATTATTTTACCTCTAATGTTCCAAGCGTTCGCCATAAAATGGGGAAATGGGAAAAAAACCGTGAGCTAGCAACAATTCGCAGGTGAACAGTGAGACGTGCGCGGTGCGTTTTCACTGTTATTGAACACAATGCATTGCATACAATAATGGCTGAGTGAGGATTCTGTAGGTTCTTTATTTAATGGCTCTAACTAAGGAACCATACGACTACGTTACTTTTAAGTCAGGAAAAAACGGGTTCCCACGGGATTTGTAAAAACCGTAACAAACGCAGAGCTGGCGTAAACGAAGATAGCCGTGGGAAGGTTAACTTCCCTTTCGGGTGGACGAGTTTGAATCCTAGCACGAACCTCTAACTCCTAAGTTATGTGCGTTTTTAAGCAATTAAAAATATCACTTGCTTCAACGGCGAAGGAAAACATCGTGAGGAAAACCTGTATGCCTGAGAGTTCTCCATAATTTTCTCAAAGGTGTGTGGAGTCCACCAATCCGCACTGCGCCAGCGTGGTGGACTATGGCCCTAACCCTTTTTCATTGTAGGAGAGGACCCGCAGGGTTATTATGTATCTTGCGACTGGCGTAAATCTTGCAAACACTGCTGTCAAACGTCACTTTTCCATACAATAAATAAACAAAAGTGACGTTTGACAGCAGTGATTGCAAGATTTACGCCGGTTGCAAGCCTGTCGCGAGATACGTAATACGCCTGTCGTATTGTACTATTGTACTATTGTACCGGTAATGGGTTAATATAACGAAATGCAGACGAAGAACGCAGACAGATAGTTAATTAGTTAATTTATAATAAGTAGTAGGTACGTGGTCGATATACCGCTTACGCGTACGAAGCGCTTCGCATCTTCGTTTCTGATCCGTACCGCTAGGATCTGGAATGCCATTCCAGCTTCCACTTTCCTGAGCACCTTCAAATCAAGAGTGAATAGGCAAGCGCTCTCCACCTAAGGCTGCATCATCGTTTACCATCCGGTGTGATTGCAGTCAAGCGCTCGTCTATTAAAAAAAAAAAAAGAACTTTTGCGACAGAGATTGTCCGGGGAAGTGCTACTGCTATGTTTATTTCACCAGGGCACCAGTTTGTAGGGCGTTTTCCTGGCATGCCCTGCTTAGTGTTGCTCTGTTATAGGCTGATTCTTTTCATTACGGGGGGCCGGGGCCATCTGCTATACTATCAGACTATACCTACACCTTCGGTGTTGGGCCTATCATGTTAACAATGGTGAGGTTTCAATCAAGGTGATCAATCAAAACGTCGTTTCGCGGGCGCGGATATGTGACTGATGCAAAAAATAGATAAAAACAATCCTTGATGCGGATTATATATCATGCTAAAATTTCAGCTCGATCGGTGCAGAACTTTTTGAGTTTTTGAAGCGTACACAAACCAACATAACATTTTTATATATATAGATATATATATGTATATACTACGACAATACACACCTCGCCATCTAGCTCCAAAGTAAGCGTAGCTTGTGTTAACTAAAATAGCTGTTGAATATTTTTATGAATATAATTAACATCAATACTTATATACAGATAAACACCCAGACACTGAAGAACAATCATGTTCATCACACAAACATTTTCCAGTTGTGGGAATCGAACCCACGGCCTAAGACTAAGAATTAGAAAGCAGGGTCGCTGCCCACTGCGGCAGTCGGCAGTCGATTTAGCTTTGTTACTTAGTTATCATCATCATTATATCAACTACAGGGCACAGGTCTCCTCCTGCAATGAGAAGGGTTTAGGCCGTAGCCCACCACGCTGGCCAAGTCCGGATTGGTGGACTTCATACGCGTTTCAGAACTTTATGTCTATCTCAGGCATGCAGGTTTCCTCACGATGTTTTACTTATTAATACTTGATTAATATTAAAATAGTAATCCATGGTCAGGTTATATAATCGCTTGAAACTCAGCAAACCCAGATATTATTTTGTAATTCTTCAACCAAACGTCAACAATTTTAAAATAATACGAATTAAGCGATGGTAGTAAGGCCTCAAGACATTATTATCCTCATATAATACATACGAACTTAACCAGTTAAACGACTGTAGATGTTAAAAATAAGTTTTTTATTAACGCTTTCAAATTAATACAGTAACTAAAACGAATGTTTGTTTTTTCAGCATCAATAACCCCTCTATCTATGGTGTTCGGATGTCTGGGTGCGGGTTATCTTATCGACAGTGTAGGAAGAAAAACCGGACATATGGTATTAGCAGTTATATCTCTAATGAGTTGGCTTATTATAGCGTTCGCAACAAACAACACGTATATGCTACTGGGAAGATCTGTAGCTGGTTTATCTGTTGGCTCCAATAGACCAGTATCTTTAGTATACATAGGGGAAATTTCAGATCCAAAATACAGAAGTTTCACACTTATAGGGCCGTCTATAATGCTTGGTTTAGGGATATTGCTCAGCCATCTTCTCGGTGGATATGTTCCATGGAGACACTGTTGCTATATTTATGCTGCAGTAAATTTATCGTGTGTTATATTGTTGTTATTTTTGCAAGAAAGCCCTCTATGGTTAATATCAAAAGGGAGGGTTGATGAAGGAGTTCAAGCCTTCAAATGGTTTAGGGGCGAAGGTATGGAGTCGCACAAGGAGTTGCAGTTGGTATTACTGCGGCAATTTGAAAAATCTAGCCAACACTTTTATAAAGATTTTATGACCATATCATTTGTTAAGCCACTGTTAATTGTTTTCTTATTGTCTTTTGTACAGTTTAACGGGGTGAATGTTTATAGTTTTTACGCGTTACAACTGATTAAGGCTACATTTAAGGGCACCATTGATCCTTTTTCATTTATGCTCGGCATTGATGGTTTAAGATTCGGAATCATATTTTTCATTTTCACTTGTAACAAATTTATTTCGCGTAAGATATTCTTCATTGTCGTTAATTTTGGCTGCGCTATTTCCTTGTTTATTTTAGTAGGTTACTTGTTAAATTTAGAAACCTACGAGTGCGTATGGCTATCTATATCTATCACAGTTTTATTTATATCATTTGGTGGATGTGTAGTTGCATTAGCATGGTCATTTGTACCTGAATTGTTTTCAGCGAATTTAAGAGGCTTGGGATCTGGGATTGGTGCATCTATGTCGTACTTTGTATTGTTTGTTTGTGTTAAAATCTCTCCCGGGATTATGGTAGCATATGGAGAAGCGGCTATGTATGCTGCGTATGGTATTATTACATTAATTAATACGATAATATTGTGTTTTGTATTACCTGAAACGAGTGGTCGTACTTTGCAGGACATTGAAGATAGTTATAAGAAAAGTAATAATACTGTATCAAATTCATAATTATTACTCATAACCTTCAATTTTATTTTGTATTCAAGGTAAGAAATTTTTCTTAACGGAATTTAGTAATTTAATGTCCATTAATGATTAAAAAAGCTAATTTGAATAAACTATTGTATTGTAATTTAAGGCCTCCTTATTTCCAAATCCTCACCCTGATCCTCATGGAAATCTTTATGGAAATCAAAAATTTATCAATTTAGTTACAGTATAGGAATGTTCTCATCTCATCAATGACTAGTTAATAATTTCAATAAAAATATCAATTTTAATTTCTTCAGTTTCTATTGATGATTTTTAAAATTACTCGACTTTTCACTTACAATTTGATACTTTTTATGCAGCTTAGTTAAAATTGACTATCTATGTATCTGTTGTCAAGCGGATTGTTGATTGCTGATGAATCAAATAACTCTTAATTTAATTCTTCAGGAATCATCAACTCCCTGTTTTGCCCATAGATCATTTAGCAAATAGCTTATTTACTTCAGCTAACTGTTGTGCCAATTCTAAGCTATTCTAAAATAATCAGTCTACAAAAAGTGTTATCTTTTTACAGCAATGATTTTATAAAGGATAGCATTATTTTCAGACCTGTAAATTTTGTGTAATTTAGAGAATGCACAATAGAAAAGGTACCAATTCCATTGTGATGTAGTGCTATTGTAATTTATAATAGTTATTAAGAATGAAATTAGTTCGTAACTTGTTGATCGACTAATAATGTAATAGTTTTATATAATCATTTACCTAAACACATAATTGAAACGCTCGAATTTCCTATGCTTAAGCGGAAATTGAAGGAATTCTTAATGAATAAAAGTTATATGCAATTAATGACTATCTCATAGATAAGGACATTAATTTTACATAATTTTTACTATTATACAAATATGATTTGCATGCTGTTAAGTAGAATTTGGTAAAGTGCTAACCATAATATTTTAGACATAACTAACCCAAATTCGCAAAGAAATAAACAAATGTAATGTTAACTGTAGTTAATATTTGTTTTTCAGCTTCAATTGCACCGCTATCGATGGTGTTTGGATGTCTTGGTGCGGGCTATCTCATCGACATTGTGGGAAGAAAAACCGGACATATAGTGGTCGCTGTGATATCCTTAATAAGCTGGATTATTATAGCATTCGCTACAAACAACACGTATATGCTTCTTGGAAGATTTGTAGCGGGATTATCTGTTGGCTCCAATAGACCAGTATCTTTGGTATACATTGGAGAAATAACAGATCCAAAATACAGAAGTTTCACACTTCTAGGTCCATCTACAATGCTTTGTGTTGGGATATTTATCAGCCATCTTCTGGGTGGATATGTTTCATGGAGACTATGTAGCTACATTTATGCGTCAATAATTTTTATCAGTATCTTATTATTGTTAATCTTGAGAGAGAGCCCTCTCTGGCTTATATCGAAAGGGAAGATCGATGAAGGTATCCAAGCTTTTAAATGGTTTAGAGGTGACGGCATTGACTCTCAAAAGGAGTTGCAGTTGGTTTTACTTCGACAGAATGAAAAATCTAACCGATACTTTTATAATGACATCATGAGCATATCATTTATGAAGCCACTGTTGACTGTTTTTCTATTTTCTTTAATTCAGTTTACCGGAGTGAATGTTTACAGTTTTTACGCATTAGAAATGATTGAGGATACATTTAAGGGTAATATCGATCCTTTCACATTTATGCTCGGCATTGATGGTTTAAGATTCGTAATCATATTCTTCATTTTTGCTTGTAACAAATTTATACCGCGCAAGATTTTCTTCATTGTCGTCAATTTTGGCTGTGCTTTAGCCTTATTTATTTTAGTCGGTTACTTATTGCATTTAGAACGCATTGGGTACGTATGGTTGTCTATATCTATAACAGTTTTATTTATATCATTTGGTGGATGTGCAATAACTTTAGCATGGTCGTTTGTTCCCGAATTATTTTCTGCTAATTTAAGGGGATTAGGATCAGGAATTGGTGCGGCTATGTCGTACTTTGTGTTGTTTGTTTGTATTAAAATCTCTCCAGGGTTTATGGCGACATATGGAGAAGCGGCGATGTATGCCACGTATGGTTTGATAACATTAATTAATGCTATTATATTGTGTTTTGTATTGCCTGAAACGAATGGTCGTACATTGCAGGATATAGAAGATAGTTACACTAAAAGTAATACAACTTTATCAACTGCTTTGTAAGCAATATTATTTTTTGATTAATTATTTACAAAGCTGTTCCCCACATATTTACCCATGTTAAGTGAGTAAGTAAATATCGCAATGTAATGTCATAATATTATAGTTTAAGATCCGGGTACTCATAGACGTAAACTCACCACTCGAGGTCATTGATATCCTGCGCAAAAACCGCGATCGAGCTCCAAATATATAATATGAATTTATTCTGTCCGAATAACATGATGTAATAAATATGGTCTTGATAATTATCAATTTTTATTAAAAGCAAAAGAAAAATGTAACTTTTTTTCGTAAGGAATAATATTCTATGCTTACGCATAAGAACTTGTTTACTCCGCACTGAGCAGGTAACTGACTGACTTCATTTGTACCTAGTTTTATCACCATAATGATCATTATCAACCCATCACCGGCCCACCACAGGGCACGGGTCTCCTCGCAGAATGAGAAGGTTTTAGGCCGTAGTCCACCAAGCTGGCCATGTGCAGATTGATAAACTTTGAGAGCACTATGGAAAACTCTCAGACATGCATGTTTCCTCACGATGTTTGCCTTCACAATTAAAAACGCGCATAGCTCCAAAAGTAGAGATCAGGGATCGCACTCAACCCCCACGAAAGGAAAACCGATACCCATAAGGCTATCAACGCTTACCTCCAAATGAAAAAAAAAAAACAAATAAAAAAATTCAGTACAGAATCAAATGAATCCAACAAAGATTTCTAAGCTGATCTAAGTCTACGGAGCTTGCGTTCAGATGCCGCAGGAGAAGCAATCGAAAACGCGGGCTACTTTTTTTTTATATACAAGTTAGCACATAACTACATTTCCAGCTGATGGTAAGTGATGATGCGATCTAAGATGATAATGAGCTATGTTGTGTAAATCTAGCGGCACGACTTGAGAGTACCGCCAAAGCCAACCCAGAGAACATTGAGAAGTTATAAGTTCCCAAATTGCACCTGCTGGGGCTCGAACCCGGGGCCTCCACTCATAAATCTACAGCGCATACTACTGCGCCACGAAGGTCATCTTATAAAGTTATTTTAGGGTTGTATAATTGTTAAGATAGACTTAAGTACTTATAGAAAAAAATTTGAAAATAAATAAAGAGAATATCGACAATACTTTCCAAAGCTTTTGTCAGTAAACATGTCTCCTCTCCATATTTCCAATACCTATATTCACTTTTACCTCACTAAATCCTACACTTTTATTTGAAAGAAAACACCTTGCTATAAAATATAATTTTTTAATCAAAAAATTTAGAAAAACAAATCACAGTCTTGGATCAGTTATATTATAATAATTTTAAATAAATAAAACACAATCACAAACTTTACCGCACTTATTACTTCTTCTCTGGCAGAGTATCTTCCGGAACTTCCTTCCTGATCGGACCCGTGTGGGTTATAGGAACATTCCTTTCACCTTTAAGAGTATCCTCTTTTCTTGGCGCCAATACGGTGAGTACACCATCAGATGAAAGCCTTGATTCTATAGCATCAGCATTCGTATCATCCGGGATTTTAAACTTCCTCACAAAATGCCTGGATACAAATCCATGATCATCCTGCTTCTCTTCGTGCTTTCCTTCCACAACTATAAAACCAGCTGCTGTCTTCACAGTTATCTCGTCAGGTGCAAAATGCTGAACGTCAACGCTTATCTGCCATTTATCTTTCTCGAGTTTGATTGAGGAGCCCGCGTCTTTCGGCCAGAAAAATCTGTATCTCGGTACGACCGGGCTGGCGGTTGCAGTGAGGAGGTCTTCTGGTGTTAAAGCCAGGCCGAAGTTCTGGTCAAGGAGCCGACGCGGCCATCTTGGGAGGTCGTAGTCGAAGAAGTAAGGTGCAAGCGACATTTTCGGCGAAAATTACGAAACGAATGCTCAACGCTCCTAGTTTTAGTTTGAAACAGCTTCGTTGCACAGTCCTATTTATATAGACCGCGCACTGATGTGACGTTGACGCTCTACGTTTACGTGCGTGCAATCGAGAAAATTCTCGCTGCAGACCAAATCTACCATACATAATAATGAATCATTTCGTGTGTTTATCATTCTCTAAACTGGGCACATAGGTCGTCTAAAAATAGATTTCGTATAATGAAACTTGGAAAAATAGTTAGATAATTACAAATTAGCATACAGTTCATTGGCGTGTTTATATTTTGCCATCACGCTTAAAATAGACAGCTGCTTGTATCGTTAGGCAACCTTGATATTTTTGTAACTGTAATAAGGCTTTGATTACTAAATAAGGCTTTGATTACTTAATATACGGCTTTGACTTATCTAACCTTATTTTCTTTGTAACCATCTTGTCCCCAAAAATTTTAAAACACCACATCAAACTCAAAGTATTAAATATGAAATTATTGTTGGTTTTTATTTTTGAGTATAAAATATAATGTCTTATTTTCATAACAGCAAAAACGGCACAAATCATTAGCAAGTATTTATTTTCTGCATGACACTGTAATTTTTTCTTGGAATACGAATGATAATTAAATGCGTAAAATAGTTAAAGCCATTACTTATCAGATGGTGGATTTGAAGGTTTGTCTTCTATGGAGCATGTAGTTTCATCTGATTCGGCCTTTTTAGAGGAGTAGGAAATGGGTATCATAGTTTCGCAAGGCCAGCTCTGTTTGCAAGTGTTTCTATGTGCCGTTATAGTTAAATATCCGTCGGGAGATAACTTTGACTCAATCTTTTCAGCACTGCATCCATCTGGGAGTCTAAATTTTCTTACAAATTGCCTAACAAAACACCCCTTCTTGGTATTCCTTTCTTGTTTTCCTTCTATGATTACGTATTCCGAACGCGCCTTAACTCTTAACTCATCTTTTGTAAACTGATGTACATCTAAACATAGCTGGAACTTTTCTTTACCAAGCTTTATTATTGGTCTAATGTTCCTAGATTGTTTTATCCAGGAATACAGTTTTGGCCGGAGACTTATATTAAGTAAAGGACTAAGTATCATTATCAGGTGTTATTAAAACTTTATGTTTCTAATTTTCATTATAAATTATAGTTTTGTTTTCGATCGCTGTTGTTATGTAAATAAAATGCAAATGACAAATGTAAGAGCAGCGTCGATATTAAATTGCCTTGAATGTCATGCTGAACTTGTCATATGTATAAAAAGGATATTGAACCTTTTTTAGAGTCTAGATGCAAGATTTGGTAGTTCTTCTTACACGCAGCAAGAGGGCATCGAACTGATTTGAATTTTAGCAAAGGCCGGAGAGTGACATAGGCTCGTTTTTATCTCGGGTAAATGAGTGTTTTATGAAACACTCATTTAGAGTTAAATGTGGGATGAAAGTATATTGGTGAAAGAATACGAAATTCATGAGATAACAATCCGATCAAAAATGCATGCATGCATTTTGGAGCCAATTTCTTGAGGCCAACCACAAGGCAGGCGGGCGAGTTGAGGTGATTCGCTAGTAGGGATGTATTGTGTAGGATATTATTATTAAATATATTATTTAAAATGCGCAAGGAAGTTGGCAAACAGATACAATTTAGTATGATGTATATTACGGTTATGTTATATTTGTTGTCTTACTCGATTTAGCAGAATCATTTTTTTTAGATTTAGCATAGAGGTTGAGGAGGTTGAGAACCTCTATGGTTCAAGATAAATTATTAAGACAATCGAAACGAGCTCATCTGGATGTCTGAATAAAGAAAAGGTTTCAACCAGATTTTGAAACCGTGGCCCAATGAGTATACAAGCATCTCGTAGTTGAAATATTTATTTATTTTATTTTATTTATTAGCTATTCAAGGGAAACAAACAGTATTATTACACATAAAAGTAATGCCGTATTTTTGTATCACATAAACCGATGAAGTTTCCACAACTTGGTTATACATATAATACGATATCATTAACCACAATTGCTTAGGAATAACTATTGTTATATATAATTTTTCTATTTCACTGCTGGGCAGTTGGTACATGCTTGATAGGACTTGTGGACTAGAAATTAGAGTCACCACGCCCCTCCTATGTGGGTTTACCGGTAATATCGGAGGTAATAATACCTCCAGTATTATTATACGGTTAGTAATAATAAAAGAGATCGACGGCATTAACATGCTTCCGTGTCCCACTTGATATATTAAAAATATAGATTTAAGAACAATTATTCATTGTAAGGTCAACATCTCCTGAGGAGGCTCCGGTTTCGGAGCGAAACGTGCGTAGAGGGTATATTGCCGAAGATCTGTTTGGTGTGGAGTATAACGATTGAAGAAATTATAAATTACACCACACAGATTCTCCTGCTTTTCGCAGAGTATAGCAAATTAAGCTAAATTTTGATAATATATCATGGATTTCCGCAAAGTAACGCCTGCTTCTATCCAATAATCCACACTTTGCCAACTACGGCCTTTTTTGAAATGAGAACCGTGCGCTGTAGAGGGCCGGTAATGATGATGATGATGATGATAGACTATTGCGATGTTAAGCCACATTTATATTCTGAAAAGCCATAAACAATTTTAATAAAATAAAGTTTCGATTTTCTATGAAAATGTAAAAAAAATTGCACAGGCAGACTAAATGCTAAAAAATAAAACTATTTACTAGCTAAATACTTAAATAAAAATTTATTTAATACCAGTTTAATACTAATAAAATAAAATAAAAATCAGTCTGACAGTTGTATAGCAGTGAGGCTTCTTAAAATTATAAGGAATTTATTTCTGGTCTTCAACATCATTGTTATCCTTGATTTCTTTTTGCACGGGACCAGTTTGCTGGATGGGGACTTTTCTTTCATTCTTCAGAGCAGATGGTTTTCTTGGAGCAGTCACTGTTAGCACACCGTCCGAAGAAAGCTTAGATTCAACCGTATCCGGATCGCAGTTCTCAGGCAGAGCATATCTCCTCACAAATTGCCTAGAAATGTACCCGTGGTCGTCCTTTTTCTCTTCATGCTTTCCTTCAACGATTATATATCCATCGGCTGTCTTCACACTGATTTCCTCGGGAGCAAAATGTTGGACGTCCAAATTGACTTGGATTTTGTCTTCATCCGTCTTGATATTGGATTCAAGTTCGCGTGCAGCTCTGGCCAGCTGTTGCCACGGTTTGAAATAGTTTTTGGGGAGCATAGGTACGGTCGCAACGGTCAACATGTCGTTTGGAGTCATGGGTAGTCCAAAATCTTGATATAGCAGTGGATTCGATCGGTAACCCGGCCAGTTGGAACGGAAGACGTATGGCAGAAGAGACATATTCTCCGTTAATTCACAGATATTCAGAATAAAGCACGAAAACTAACTTTTTAGTCTTAAGTTCAATAGTTTTTAAACTGGGACTCTTGTCGCTTCGCAAGTGAACGCTTCGTTTGTTTCAATTCAAATACATGACTCGCGCACAGCCGCTAGCCTTTTTATACCCGTCGCGCCATCTATTGAGGAGTAGGCAGTAGAAGTTTCTCGAAAAGTTTAGAGAGCGCATGCGCGCCGTGTCGCTTAGCAACATAATAATCAATAAGAAAGTTCCCGAATTTTGCCGGCCGGCGTTATCTGATGTTATTTGTATACTGATATACAATGGCATTATTTACCGGCTTTGTTGTTTTTATCTATAAATGCAACTGTTTTACGATTACTCGAGATCTTTCTGCAGTTTATTTGTAGGTATGTCAATGTATGAAAAATATACTCGTATTAATGTAGCATACCGGCCTAGCTTTTTGTGTTATAGCTAGGTAGGTACCTACCTATAAATAACGAGACTTATAAAAAAGTCTAATTAGCATTATTAATAATTTATTGGTAGCATGTTATGGCCGATGGCCGTCGAATATGTCTATAAACGAACTAGGTACGAGGTACCTACCTATTATTGTTTACACTTAAAAACTCCTTCGGACAGATAGGTAGATGAAGGAACCACAATACAATATTTTTGCTTCTAGAAACAGAGGTACCTAGGTGGTTCCTACTTAAACTTACCTGTTGGACCTGCAACTCCTTACAAATTACAATAGGTGTTTTTATTATTTATTTCCTTATTAATTTATTTAATATGGTTACAGATATTTTAATAAAATATTACCTACGTAGGTACCAACATAAAAACTAAAATACATGTAAATAAAAAGTACCTAGTCTTAAGTGAAATCTATATAGGTAGTTATACGCGGCATTGTAAAAGAACTGCGAAAGCCACGGCCCAAGTATTCTACCAGACCAGACCAGAATTTGGTTACTCCTTCAGGAGATAGGACCTGGGACCTTCGCTTATGAGAGAGCGCTTATCACTGTACCCACAAAATTAAAAACATACAGAACCCTGAATCAGCTATTATTGCGTGCTTAAACTCTCCAAAAACAGTGTAAACGTCCCGCGCACGTCACACTTCACATCCGCGTAATGTTACTCAATTATTATATATACCTAGTAAACGAAGAAAGTAGTAAAATAATTAATGTCACCTGGTAAATGGAGTGATTTAACTAACAGCCTGTACACGGTTTCTGTATTTTCTTAATTCTGTGAATGTACATATGCATATCTGCAAATCTTTTCTTTTTACAACAAATTGTGAGAGTAAAGATTTTATTTTCTTTCTTTTTAAGGATTTCTAACCTACCTAGGTATGTACTTAAATACTAAGCCACATCAATTAAAGTAGGTACGTAGGTACCTGCTTACGAGTTCGTAATTTAGTAGTTGTACCTATTTAATTACGACACATTGCAATGACAGTTAAACAGTCAAAAGAGCAAACTGGTAAGTGATAATATGGCCATAGTTTAACGTTTATTTTGTTGTCGGTACACCTACCATAGTGGGCTAATAGAAATAGGTCTAGATAAACACACTATAGTGTTTATAAAATATTTACCTAATGTATTCTAGTTTTCTGATACTTATAAAAACTAAATGGTTCCAATCATAAAACTCGAGTATGTACAAATATAACCTTCATTATGTATACTGACCTACCCCAAGGCGAAAGCTCGAGAAAAACGCGCGCAGTCAGCTGTGTGCGACAGCGATACGAAATTCTAGAACCGACGCGACGCGACGGGTCGATGACTTTGTCCTTGCAGGGGTTCTCAACTAACGCGTAGCTTTGTAATTTGAACATTTTATAATTTTGTTAAAATAATACTTATACTGAATAACCTATATTCTTCTGTTGCTACGTTACGTAACGAATAAAAAATTAAGCAATCATAGGAAGGCTCACAAGTGTTAACTGCTTACGCCTGAAGGGACAAGCAATACAGGGAAACTAATAAGGCACAATAAAAAAATGTGGAATTATAAAAACAAAGGTTTAAATTTTATGCAGAAATAATCAAATGAAAGTTCAATTCAATTTTACGTTCAATATGCATTACCATTCCAACAGCTTCTGCATTGATGGCTAACATAAAAAGCTTAATATTTAGTTACATTATTTAAGCTTTATTTTCAAATCAAAATGTGTTCGTTTATCTTTCCTTTGCACTGCAATAAAGTAATAAAGATAGTATAGATGACGATGATGAAAAGTTTTGCAGAAGATTGTAGTACTTTTGAAGTTGACAGGGGCGCCGTATTAGACAGGAGCCACATTACTGGA
The DNA here is from genome assembly GCF_905163445.1 of Pararge aegeria. Lineage (NCBI taxonomy): Eukaryota > Metazoa > Arthropoda > Insecta > Lepidoptera > Nymphalidae > Pararge > Pararge aegeria. The sequence continues at coordinate 7,168,237 of NC_053203.1, forward strand.
GGTCCACTGCATGTGTTTACAATCGTTTAGGTGTTTAAGGATCAGATAAAAAGCGAGAGAAATAAAAACGGGACACCAAAAAAATGCGACTCCACGTATTGAATAGCAAATTTCAACAACTTCAATAGTCTGAATCTTACGATCCAAGTCCAATAAATCTTATAAACACAGCAATAAGTGGAAAATTTTAAAAAAGAAAGTCTAATAACCTTTACTGTGAGGAAAAGTTAAGTTATCTAAGTGAATAAAGAAAAAATAAGTCACATCTGCACGCAGCATGTACCTATAGGCTATCATGGTACACTCAGAACGTCAAAATAATTAAGACTTTCGGATACACGGAAACTATTGAATATGTATACTGATATGTGGCCAATGTGGTCATCAAAATGAAAATGGCTAAAGCCTCTGGACACGACGGACTGAGTGTGGAGCACATTCTGTACGCAGGTGATACAATTTTTTGTGTGTTGGCAGAATTATTTACTATTTGTGTAAACTCAGAATATCTGCCAAGAAACCTCATGAAAACAGTGGTAAAAAGACACAGATGATGGTTTTTCGTGCAGGTAAAGGTCCGGAGAATATCCCGTTGGTTTTCTTGGATGGAATTCCTATAGAAAAGGTAGATAGATTCAGGTACTTGGGGCATATTCTCACTGAAGATTTATGTGACAACCTCGACATTGAACGTGAACGTAGGGCTCTGGCTGTTCGGTGTAACATGCTCGCACGCCGTTTTGCAAAGTGTAGTGAAGAGGCGAAGCTGACACTGTTTAGGGCTTACTGTCAATGCCTCTATACGTGTCAGCTTTGGTTTAACTACAATAAAAATGCACGTAGCAGTATCAGAGTACAGTATAATAACGCATACCGAATTCTGATGAAACTGCCTAAATTCTGAAGTGCGTCGAACATGTTTGCCGATGCCAGAATACCAGACTATTTCGCGCTTATTAGATCTCGAGTTGCAGCCTTCTGGTTCCGTATACGCAATTCCAAGAACGGAATCCTTGGTGTATGCTACGAGTACCCGGAGAATCCTATTGTAAAGAGCTGGCTTGCCGTGCATCGCGACGGAAACCGTAAATAGTAGGTTATACGGGTACGAACCCTCTTTTGGGGTAATTTATTATATTTTATTTGTATTTTTCTTTTAATGTTTTTCATTTCATTTATTATTTTTTAGATCTTTTAAAATACTATGCTACTTTTTTACGTGTATATTGAGATGGGTTTTACCTGAATTAAACAATTATTATTATTATTATTATTACTGCCGTTTGAAAAATCCAGTCAGTGGTGATCGTGACACCATTGACTACTGTTAACACTTTAGTGCACCACAAACAATTCTAATGCCACAGTAGATGCTTATGGTCTCAATTTATACCCTACAATCAATATATTACTTAACTACTTAACTTTAATATTGATTTTAAGATTCCTTATTACTTTTTAGCTTTTATCTGAAGTTAAAAAAAAAATTTAAACGATCATAACAAATATTATTTTTCAATGCGAACTAATACTTGAGAACCCCTGGCCATGTCGGCTCAATACGCTCTGGAATTTTCTACTTGCTACTAGATGGCGCTGAGCTAACCATATAAAACGAACGCAATGTAAGGCAGCGTCAGTTCTGAATTGAATTTCGAGTCGTTAACTATAATATTGGTGTGATACGCTGCTACTAGCAAACCCTACTTGTATTTACTACGTGACAAAATCACTGAGAAGAGTCACCTCAAGAATTCAATATGTCTCTCATTCCGTTTATGTTCGAAGAGCTACCTTTTGTACGTCCCCGCCGACTCAGGGACCAGCATTTCGGCCTGGGGTTAACACCTGATGATCTTTTAACCGCTGTTGCTGCTGGACCTATGCTTAACGCGGAATACTACCGCCCATGGCGTCACGTTCAAGCGGCAGCCAGAGATCTAGGGTCGAGCATTAAGACTGATGCAAAAAAATTTCAAGTCAACCTCGACGTCCAGCATTTCGCACCAGAGGATATCAACGTTAAAACCGTCGACGGATACGTTGTGGTGGAGGGGAAACACGAAGAAAAGCAAGACAAGCACGGTCTTATTTCCCGCCAGTTTGTGAGGAGGTACGCACTGCCGGAGGGCACTTTGCCCGAAACGGTTGAATCGAAGCTCTCTTCAGATGGAGTACTGACGATCACCGCGCCACGGAACGTTCCAGAATCTGTTAAAGGCGAGAGACAAGTTCCTATCGCGCAGACTGGGCCGGTGCGGAAGGAAATTAAAGATCAACAAGAAGGTACCAATGGGAATCCTCAATAAACAGTGAACTTTTAAGTTTTAAATATCCAAAGATTTGGCAGTGCCATTTTGAGACTGATTTTTTTTTTGTGATACTGTGTAACTTTCATGTTTATGTTACGTTATGCAACTTTAAGTATTGTAATTTAAAGTTATATGTTTAATAAAGGTTATTAATTCATACTTAAGCTGTTGTTTTTTTTTTACGTTAAAGACTTGAAGTTGCAGTGGTGCAAAGTTGCAACTACTACCTAGTGGGTTACTGTTTTAAACTGAGTACTGACCCACAGTACGAGATTGTCTCCCTGGCGTAGTGGAGACCGCTGTGTCCTTAAGTAAAAGGTCCCGGGTCCGATCCCGGCAAGGGGGCTATTCGGGTATTTAAAATTTCTGAATTTTCTCTGGTATAGTCTGGTGTGACTGGAAGGCTTCGGCCGTGGCTACCATCCTACAGAAAAAAGGCAAGTAGGATGTCGCGTAGAAACTTCATCGGTTTATAATATAACTGCATTTAGCTTGCTTACCTACTAGGTATTTTATGGTGGCCCACGTCAGACAACAACAACAGTACAACAGTAAGTTCGGTTTATATGCGGCATCGTAACGTTAAATCGCTTGGAGTCACTTTGTCAGTAAGTTCGTAACGGCTTGACCCATAAGACCAGACCAGAGAAAATTCAGAATTTTTACATTTCCAAATTGCCTCAATAATTGCCTATATATCTTCCAATCTGCCTGTTAGAACCCGGGACCTCACACTTATAAGACCAATGCTCATTCAATCAGATTGCTCAGCAGGAGACAGTAGTTTCCCCGGACAGGATGTAAATGTATCTTCTCCCACAGGTGTATCAAATCTTGGAGCACTGGCGCACAAGTGGAAATAATATCCAATAATATGTGTATTAATAAACAGGGGTAAACTTCTCCTATTCCGAGTTCCCGTGCTTTAGCAGGTGCTTTAACGTTAATTATATCCCCTGTCAGGGGATATAGTCGGGGGATATAATTTTTGTCTCCTGCCTGAGCTAGCCCTGCAGGGAGGTTTGCCCCTTCAACCCCTAACGTACCCTACAAACCTATCTATGTTGCTGTCTGTACATTAAATAACACAACCATTTTTTTTTATATACAAAACATTTTATTAGCTACAACAAAATTACAGAACCTTGTAGGTGGGTAAATAATACAATATAATAATATTATGATTTTACGTACTCGTATGTAATAATGTGTATAAAACAGTTTTACTTTAGAAGCTCAGTTATTGCATATCACTACAGTGCTGTGTTCACATTTTTCCTTTTCTTCAATGTCGGCTTCGAATTTTTATAATCTACACGCCTTTTTCCCTAAAATATAAAAACAGAGAGTTTTTACTAACCGATGCCTCCGTCGGAATTTAATTCTCAACAATTCGTAAGGGGTTATTTCTACCATTACGAATTTGCTAAAACAAAAATGGTAGCATTTTTTTTTGTTATGGCAATATAACAGTGAAAGTCTTAGGTATACTAAACTTCCCGGTAAAGTGACTTGATACTTGACTTGATGTGAATTTTTTTATTGTTAATTTCAGAAAATTTATACAAGAAATTATACCGCGGTTGATCGCCTCATCTTTTGACAGAAAGGCTGGCTGGCTCATTTTGTGCAAGGATCACCCCGGCTGTTCAGAGCTGAAACGCAGCCATCATTCTTGGCACCATCCCTCACGGTCATGATCTCATGCGTAGGTAATAACTGTTGTATTCTTATGCGTTATAAAGGGTTAACGTTTTCTTGCCAAATTCGATCACTATTTCGTTTTTCAAACATTTAATTTGTATAATGTATTCACGAAGATCCAATTGACATCCAAATGGTCATAAACAAAGTTAAAATGTAATAACGTATTCCAGACTGGAAGTTGGAACACAAAAGCTTCAAAGAAAGTAAGTCGACGAATATCCTAGCAGAAGAGCAGAAGTTAGGCCTCAGCATAAGTAATCTTACTAATCAAGTGCCCATCACAGTTTGTAAAAGAAATGCGTTCCATATTTAAATTAGCAAATTTCTTAAACGGTACGCTGGAAGGTCGCTTATGGAGCTCGTTCATGTAATATATATGTGGGTAGTTTTAGATGTCTCAATTTAATATATTTTACAGTACATTTGAATCTTCAACGCATTCTCAGCTTTAAACGCACAGTCTTCCTGGTTAGATTTTCGATTTTGTTAAATCAAAATAGCCCCTAAGAAACCTCGGTATCACCAATTTACTTGGTCGAGATTTACTGGTTTTGTGGAGAAGGTTTTAAGCCGCACTATCAATTAGATGCTTCGAAGTCAGCCATTAAAAAGTGACCTAACTCAAAAATAATGTTATTCGATAATTTCAGCTGGTTACAAAGTATTATTGTTGTCGGAGGCACCGATTTTATCATGTAGGTTTCGGAACTAGAAAGATTTGTTTGTCTGTACCTCGTCAGTCTAGAGTTCTGACATTTTCTATAACAGTGCGTTCTGACATATTTTCACTTTATTGAAATTCACGACGTCATAACATCCATGACAGTTCGTAGGCTTTTGACTTTGACGACGTCACAAAAAATCTTTCGTGGTTACACATTTTTTGATGCTATAGATATAATTTTTCAACGCAGATATATTTAGACGTGTAGATCACTTTTCCAAGCCGATATTAAATTTTTCTACAATAAGTAAAATGTATTATGATTGCTATACATTGAAACTACACGTAACTTTACATCAGTATGAACTAATACTACAATATGAAAAGTTCGATCTGCCGTATTATTATGAAATAGAAAGAAACTAACAATTAATTGTTATTTAACTATTGGGCTTTGAAAATAATTTGTCCATCAATTTAATAAAAATATTTTTATCCAGTTAAATGATATTTTGCTTAAAATCTTAAATATTTGAATGTTCTTAACTTATTGCTTTTAAATTTTGTCACATTGTTGCACTAGATTACATAAATTCTATGATTATTAAGAAATACAAAACGTATATGATCTGGGTCAACATCAATTAGATAAATACTGAAAAAGTTAGGAAAAAATAAGGAATCACTAATGCACTCCGTATTTGCAATGGTTTTTATTTCTATTTCGTCTGTAATGGACAGATCGTACAATTCTAATAAAACAAGAAATATAAGGTGGTGCTAATGTGATCTTACACTTTCTAAATAAGATTTAAGGTATGGTTAAACCAGTGCATTTACCTCGCGTCAGAATTGGCTTGCTTTGCGTCCTATTTGCGACCAATTATAACAAGTATCTTGTCAAAACTGGCATGGCGGTGTCTTGAGATTGTTTGTAACGTTTAAGCGTACACTGCAAAAGCCTGTATAACGCTAAGTCTACAATGACAAGTCTAGGTAATGAATGTCATCCATTCACAATATTTTAGTAAAATAGCATGCTAAGGTAAGTTTAGAAAGTGTACAATTGCACTAGCACAATATTTCTATAAAGCGCTATATCTTACATATTTTATAGCTTAGGTCAGCAGTGTCTTTACGAATAACTACTGAACGATAGTGTGGAGCTATGAAATATATAATTTTCTTCTATAGGTAATTTATTAATTATTTAATAGCGTAGTGAGCTCACACACAAGTTTATAGCGACAGGTAAAATAATAAAAATATAAATACAAAAATGCCTATTTGTAACATAAAAATAGGCATTATACGAATAGTATTAATACGAATAATATAAAACATCATAACTATAATATATTCTTGTTTAAATTCATTTTTGATATGTGTTAATTACTAACATTAGGTAAATTATACCAAAACAAATGAATAAAATACATATATTTTGCCAGCATTATTATCTGAGAGTAGGTTAAATTCCTAAATAATATTTTATTAAAATTATATCTACACAATTTACCATGGTAGTCAAAACCACAAATAGTTTAATAAAATTCATTTTAATTATTTAATTATTAACAGACATACATTACGTGAAGCGTTTTAAAATCATAAAGCGTATCAATTATCAACATTTAATTTTTTTTAAATAATTTTTGTTAACATTTAAATTATGCCACGTAAAAACAGTTATTTTTTAAATATAATAAATGTTCAAATGTATTAACGAAAAAAATATACGGAATTTTATGCCCTTTTTGTTTTTCTTGACTTATTTTTGTCTGTTATATATATGTCATATTGAATGTGTCATGATAATTTATCGTCATGTTTCTACGTAGCTTTTGACCTGCATGGATGACGTCAATTGCATTTGAAGTTACATGCACATATTGCATGTAAAAATAGTAAGTCGTAATTATTACGCCCAAAATACCTTTTATAATTTCTTCTCATACAATAAATTATAAGTTCAGCTCTTATTGAAATGGTATTTCCAGCAAAAGATGTGTCTATGAGTACAAGTATGCAAATTGACGTCATAATAATTAGTAGTTTTGTGCATATTTACTATATTAAAACACATAAAGGCAGAATTTTTTATGAGTTCTTCATTTAAGCTTCCTTTTAAAGTCTTGAGGGTTAAATTAATGTACTGTATGTATAAATCGTTGTCAAATTTTTACGTGCTTATATTAACATACAAATATATAATATATAATAATATAACATAGCTTATTATTTCACTGTGAAGAATTGTTTGTATGTTTCAATATTTGTTACTATAAATATCTAAATTGATTTATGTAGAGTGCAGTGCTTTGTGTAAATAATTAGCAATTTTTTTTAAGTTTATTTAAATTAAATATTTCAGATTTTTGTATCCGTAAATATTTTTTATCTATATATTTTTTCTATTTACATGGAAGGCATGAGGCGTGCATTTTGATTAATAGGTATGTTTAATTTAAAAATACCTCTGCTTGGAAAATAATATTAGAATAAATAAAATCCATATATTATAATATCAAGAATTCTCATATGAAATAACAAGGAATCAATTAACATCTAAAACGAAATAAGAACATTTAAATTTAGAAACATTTTATCTATTTTTAATATAAGTATCTAAGTACCATTTTTTTCTATTTTCTAAGTTACGACACTTTGCTTTGCAACATCTAACGCTAGAAATATAAATATAAAATTGAGCTTTATTGATATGTATCGTTAGATCAATTTTGCAAGATCGAGTTAACAGTGAGATTTTTATAACACAAGGGATGCAATTTCTTAAAATAAAGATCATCATTCGGAAAGAAAGATTCGGATTAATTTAGTGTACAACGAATCTAAAAAATCTTCAGGGTTTAGTCATTTGGGCTCACACGAAAAGCAGCCTTGTCTCGAACATTCATCTACACATTAATAAATCATAACGTCAATCAGCACCGATTTATGCCGATCAGCGTATGTGTAAAGCACAACCTTTGTAATAAAAATTACAAATGATCATCTTGATATCTACCCACTGTTTACAATAGATGTCACCCATATCACCTCAGTGCGCCCGAATGTGTAAGTTCAGGACTATCTATGCTTAGTTAGGGCGTAAAAGAAGGACAATTAAACAAACACACTATCGCATTTATAATATTATTAAGGAATTAAGGATTGCTGGTTGTATGTAGCCCTTTTTAATTTTATCTAATAAAGTTAAGGTGTCAAGTGCACAAACATTTATAATAAAATCCCGGAAATAGTTAAAGAAAAAGAACATACAAACATATTTGGAAAATTATTGAAAAAATTACTTGACTAGAGAAAGCTTATTATAAAATTAATGACTAAGTCCGCCTCTCCATAGTTACAGGGGCCTCACAGGGTTCCATTTTTATATTATAATATATGTGACATTGCGATGTAATTGTAACTGTATAAATAAATAAATAAGTGGTTAAAATGCTATATACGAAAAAACACATATTATTAAACATAGACTAGAGTGAGATTAACTTTATTGTATGGAGGGTAGAGGTAAGGAGGATCATCTGTGTATATGAAAAAGTGTCGTCAAAATGTATTAAATTAGGATGGCGCCACATTTGCATCAAGGTAACTCTTAAAAGAAGCGCCAATTACAAATATTGTTAGAGTAGGCTTGAAAAATAAACAAGGAAGTAAGGTTATATTTACCACAATATTTTGTACAACGTAAGTTGTTGAAATTCTCAATAATTAACTACTTTAGTCGATAATGACATTAAATTTTGTAACTCGGCATACTTCAATTCATCTACGATTGCTGGCCCGACTCAAAGCCATCGTAGAAGCAAAAAAATTTCTCAACGACGAGCAATTCGGCTTTCGAGCCAAACACTCAAGCATCCACCAAGTGCACCGCCTGACGGAGCACATATCCAGAGGTCTCTTTGAAAAAAGATACCCGCTGCTCACAGGAGCAGTGTTCTTCGACGTAGCCAAAGCTTTCGACAAGGTTTGGCATGCGGGCTTAATATATAAGCTTCACGACCAGGGCATCCCAGATAGAATCTTGCAACTGCTAAGAGACTATCTGAGCGATCGCACCTTCCGTTACCGGATAGATGGCACTCTGTCATCTACCAGACCCATACGAGCCGGAGTCCCTCAGGGCTCTGTTCTATCACCCCTCCTATACGCGCTTTACACTAGCGACATACCAAAGAGCCCCTACGTAGAGCTAGCCCAATTTGCGGATGACACCGCCCTCTATACAACATACCGAACCATACCTCGCATCATATCCCGCCTCCAAAAGGCCATCGAGCGCTTAGGCGCTTGGTTTCGCCAATGGATGATAGAGGTGAATCCGGATAAAAGCACAGCAGTGCTTTTCACTGGACGAGCCCGCCCTGACCTCAGGGACAAAAGGGACCTTAACTTATTCAACCGTCCTATACCGTGGCAAAAGACAGCCAAGTACTTGGGTGTAACTTTTGACAGTCGCTTTAACTTCGCAGATCGCATTAACGCAGCCCGTAACAAGGCTGCCTTCGTTCTCGGTAGACTCTACCCCATGTTAAACAGACGTAGCAAGTTGTCACTTCGTCATAAAGTGACACTCTATAAAACCTGTGTCCGCCCCATCATGTCATCTACATCATGTATCATGTGAAAATCTACTTTGAGAAGTCTATCCGACATCCCAACCCTCTCATAGTTGCGGCTTCTTTTTACTCACCCAACCTTAGCGCCACTCTCAACAAGAGGAGGCCTAAACATATCCTTCACGACCCTGACGATCAGATTACTACTGACAATGCTCCCTATCAGAACACACAATCAACCTATGCACAGCGTCTTCGCCGGCGAAGACGAGGTCCCCGACTTCTAACGTCAACCGGACGTGGGCTCGCACCACGTTCTCGGAAGCGTGCGGATTAATCACCGTCCGTAACCCTTTCACTCCAATCGTCGCCTGAGCCGAGGTTCGGCCTCACATGAGGCGCCCTCAGGCCGACGATCCCTTCGCTTCTTCGAGCCCTAGGGTTCAAACTCTTCCTGGCAGAGCCCCATTCCGAGGCTCGCCAACAAGCCCGCGTTACGCTGTTAAAATCATTAGGGTTAATCAGTTACACACAATCCGAAAAAAAAAAAAAAAATCTATGATTGCTACATTCATACCATACCAGCGCCATTGTGGAGGATTTTTGAACTGTTATTTAGCGCATACAACTGGACACTTTTTCAACTTTTCTCCCATATAAGATGACTCTCCTTACCTCTACCCTCCATACTTTATTGCAAGTTTTATGTCGGTAATAAGTCAATTCAGTAATCATAAACACAGTAAGGCGGTAGGTAATTCGAATCTGCTCAAAGAGTAAAATTAACAGCAACGCAAGGATTGTATTTCCATGGTTATAAATAACATATTTTTAAACAAAGCTTGGTTACTGAAGGTTTTAAAAATTCCAAGTATAACCTCGGTGTTTGCTCCGAATAAGCAATTTTTATTAATAAGATCAGTAACGATTAAATAACTTCAGTCAAGGCTAGAGTAGAAGAAACAAATAGTAGAGTAAAGAAGGAAAACTGAATTAAGACTGCGAATAGTTTAGTCAGTTAGCCAGCAATATAATCTATAAGAGTTTGTACATCAAATAGTTATTTAGTTTTTAGTTACTGTACACTTCTTCTAAAGACGTCACTAACATTGTTAAAACTCTTTAGAACACAAGAATCTATGTCTACTTCAAATTAAAGCTTCTCTTTTTACCAACAACGCATTACCAAAGTAATGTACCTGATATACATTTTGTCTAAATGTTGCCTACTTATGTAGCTAATGTGACGGACAAAATTCAGCAAATCTTTGTTAAAACCATATTGGAAGAAACCGATATAGTTGTTAAACTGAAAGCTATTCGGATATGTCAGCTTTCATAAAATTTTGGTTAGAATATACAGTGGCGACTGATCATCGTGATTCAAAATGTGACGAGTGTACATCCGCCGCTGTCTGTGCATTTGTAGTAGAATGGTTGAAAACCTTTTAAAAATCTACAGCTGCAGATTGAATGGAACGGTAATTAAAAATATCATGATGCATTACAGTTTAACAAAAAGACATTCTATTCTTATCATATCGGTAAAGTGCATAACTTATTTGGTTGTATAGCGCTATTGTATTTTACTTTATTATTGCATCAGCGTTTTGAACATTATATAAGTAACTTTTAAACGTTTGCTAACAATTTTGCCCGTCCGTGTGACCTAAACGTGCACTCACATCGATGATTATAATCTCTAGTTACACTTATCTAACAGAAAGGCGCATTTTCTACAACAGACTACTCCTAAATATGAGATCCGACATTATCGTTACAGACAGCACAAAAAATTTCTGCACATATAAACAATTGTATCATTAATTAGAATCAATAATTACACCAAAGGTGAAAGTACCAATAAATGGCAAAAGCTATCAAGTGAAAAAAGATTAAGAAGATGTCGATGAAAATAGGTATAAAGGAAAAGAAACTAGAAGATCTGTCTATAGAGTTAACAGAATACGAAAATAATACTAAGAGTGGAAAAGGCGTAATACACTTATTTACAAAACCCAGCCTTTAAGATCGACCTACAAGCACCAGTTCTAAGTCGGAAATAAAACGAAATACACTTAACTATGATATGTTTAGTTATCATCTCAGTCTTCATACTACTACTAGAGTCAGTCCTAAGCTAACGGATTTAACGATCCCATAAGAAGAGGACGCGATTTTTCAAAACAGAATTCACCATAAAGCTTCTCCGAATTAATAATAGTACATCCAATTTCGTAATACACATCTCTAGAAAAATATTTAGGTATAATTGCATTAGCAACAAGTTCTTTTAAATTAGTATATATTGTAATACTCACAGCTTTTATGATATGTTTCGTTTCCTTAAATTTATTTATACCTAATTTACTTATGTCTATGTCTTCTGTGATATGTGTTGTTTGTGCGTTACCTAAAGCGAGTGCATTGTGCGAATTATCAATATAATTTACAACAACTACATTATAATATTCAATAAATTCTTCGTAACATTTTAAAATAGATAGAAAAACATTTACAATAAATCTCTTTTTGAAAAAAACAATCTCTAACCAATTTGAAGATAATTTAGGTTCCACGTTATATCTATCGATATCGGATAAATTCGATATAAAATTGACGATAGTTATATTAAAAGAGGCGGTCACTAGAAACAAAGAGGTAAATTCTTTGAAATAATAGATAAGGGTAATAAGGGAGATTATAATATACAATTTGATGTCGGGTCTGTTAGAAGTGATGGCGGAACTGGGCGGTGTAGGATATACGACGTCTACTTCAGCAATTTTAAATATAGACAGAAGGAGATGGGAAGAAATATCTTCATGTTGTGAGTTGATTCGGCTCTTCACAACCTTGAGAACATCGATACATGCCTCCTGAAAAGAAATAGAAAGAATTTGTATGGTAAATTATTAGTCTCTTCAACACAAAAACGAAATATAAAAACACAACTTACAAGAAATTAACACAAATTATTGACATCTTTATTACGTCTGTTAAACGGAACAAATAGGATTGCGTTACAATTGATGAATTTATTTTTTACAAGGTTACTTGGAAGCCGCCAGCTATGCTATGATCTCTACTAATATAGAATAATGAATTTAGAAAACTGTATAATATTGATGTTGAAAAAGAGCAACTGCAAAGTTTCTTGCCGAGTCTTTCCCGAGATCTAGAATCTGCTTTCCGAACTAGATTTACTACTAATAGGCAGATTTCATGTGCCTATCAAACAAAAGTTATCTCCTTCCTATCGTTAGTCTCCTTGGGATAAATTAATTTTGAATGAGTGATATTGTTACACCAATTTTTATTTATTATTTTTATGAAAGCGTTAATTATCTAACTGTATTTTTAATGAGGTTCACCTTTTCTTTATCCAGCAACGCTTCCCCTGCCTCCTTAAGCGCTTCTTGTTCCTTTGGAGGAACGCTTGCTGATATGATGACATTTTCATTGCTGATATTGAAGAGAGTTAGGGTGCAATTCATCTGGAACGTAATGGCCAATGTTAATCATCATGCACCCTTTAACGGCCTACTATAGGGCACGGGACTCAGCATGAAAAGGCTCGTCGCCGTAGTCCACCATGCTGGCCAAGTGCAGATTGGTGGACTTCACCTCGTTCTAATTCGGTCTCCCGAACGAAAAGCCGAAGCCTTACCCACTAGGTATTATGGCTTCAATGTTACTACAATGTCGAAATGTTTAAAATATAGGTAACGTAAGTTTTTTTTAACACAGAATTAACCAGATAAATTGATGGATCTGATTTACGTTTGTATGCACGTACAAATAATATAAAACAGAAGCAAATGTCAGATGACGTGTTGGATTAGTGAACCGCACAAAGCTATATAATTGCGACACGCTTCCAGTTCAGTGATAGGGCAATAATTACTGTACTTGTTCCTTACGAAATAAATCAATCCGATGTTGTGTTAAGAGAATGTAGGACTAACAGTTTGGTTCAATTTGTAACACTTGCAAACAGAGTAACACTTTGTGGAAAATGCAAAGATCACGTCTTCAAAGTGCGTCATCGCGATCGCGTTACACACACACACACACACACACACTCACACACACACTGTCACAAAAAGCTATAATCTGAAAAGGGGTTTTCCATACTTCTCCATGATGGACGACGTGCAAGTACTGCTGTAGTAGTCGGACCGCATCTTCTGCGCCCAATCCCGTGTGAGGTCTGAGAAGTGCCTCGTCTACAGCGCTGAAGCCGAGCAATAGATAAACGCCCTCCGGAAGCTTGTATTCTCCTGAAAAAAAAGGTAATATTTAAGCGACCTTTTTCTTAGTTTTCTTATTGGATGATAGTTCATTTGTCTTTAATAGAGAGCGTCAGATTTGTTCCGTTTGCCGTAGTGATACATGGGACATAACACTGCGGCTTAATCCCTCGTCTGGTGACACAGACTGGCTTTTTTTTGCGTGAAGAATCAGCAGCATCGGTGCGCATCGGTGGACTCTACACCTGAGAACATTATCGAACTCTCAGGTATGCAGGTTTCCACTCGATCTCTTCCGTCACCGTTGAAGCAAGTGATATTTTAATAACTTAAAACGCTAGCACGCACCGCTAACTTTTCTCAGTTATAACTTAGAAAAGTTAGCGGTGCGTGCTGGAGTTCGAACTCCGCTCCCCGAAAGTGAAGTCGAGCTCCCACACACTGCGCTATCGCCGATTCAAAAAAGTTGTCTGCTAGTCATTATATCAGAAGTTTTATAGCCTAAGATTTATTTACCAGGATTAGGCCTCATGCAGATGAAGGAGCCAGAATAGCAGTAGCAACGCCCGCGGTAGGCTTGGTAGGCCGGCGCCGCGTGCGAGTAGTGTGCGAGTCGAGACGAGCAAGGAGCACGGGGAACACAGGCCACCTTGCACGACACTTGCAATGACACTTCACATACACACAGGTCAGTGCACTCGGCTAATTCAGCCGAACGGTAAAGCTGTGGGAAAGATACGAGACAAGTTATTTTTAATATGTGAATTAAAAATTTAAGAAACCTTCAATATCGTGTACATTATTCAACTAATAAGATATTTAGGGTCTCACAGCGATTAAAAAATTCACGCAGTGGCCTCGTGGCTTTCAATTCACGAAGTTTACTATCACTATCACATCAAAATAATCCACAAAATACTGTTGATCGACAAATAGCTTTTATTAGATACCAAAAAAGAATTTGTCCGATAGTTTTAGATTTAGGCATGGTTTTGCCAATTGTATATTTAAATGTAAAATTAAATGAATTATAGAATTAGAGGAAGAAGAAAGGCTATTTGATAGCAAATAGCGATACAAACTCACACGTCTCGTTTCTCCCATTTTGATGTACTGCGCCTGGTCATCACTCTCCGGCTTCTTCACGATACAATACTTTGCTGGTTCCATAGTTGTTGTCGGCCTCGGTGTTGTTGTCGTGGTCGTCGTCGTCGTTGTTGTTGTGCTGGTTGTTGTCGAAGTGGTCGTTGTCGCTACAGTTGTTGTTTCAGTGCTCGTTTCAATCACAGGCTCTGATATTTGCGCGATTTCATTCGGTCCAACCGTTTGTTCTGACATTGTCGTAATTGGGCTTAGCTCTTCGCGGTTTTCCTTTAAAAGACCGATTTTTGAAATATTGATATTTGGAAACTATAACAGTAGTATATGGAGTCCCTTATACTAATGTTATAGTTTCCAAATGTACAGCAGTAGTACAGCCTGTACTGCTGGTGTATAGAAAACGGCGTCCTCGAATTTTGCTATCGATAACTGTAGAATAGGTAGTAACTTAAATAATTTTCTGTAGACGGATCATCAATTCAATAGAAATAGGCTTCCAACGCTGGACAAAGGTCCACATTTTGCGATCTTTTGCAGTTTTTGTCCAACGACCCCCTTCGACTCCCTATTTCGGATTGGATTACGAAGAAACATTCTGAGAATAGTACTCTACAGCGCTCGTTGAGTGACTCGGTGTTTTCTCTAGAGGCTCATAGTCAGGGAATCTTGGAATGTTCGTGAAGCACATATTCATTTGAATATAAAAATGGGAAAAGATAACTTGTGGTGTAAATTTCAACTATGAAAACTTCGGTATTAATGTTGTGCTATTTATATTTAACTTTGGTATTTATATTTTCGGCTTTGATAATTATAGTGTTACTGTCTGTATAGATTATGAATAGTGCAGGACCTAGAGTATCCCCTCGATGTAGTTTTAGATATAAACATAAAACTTTTGTTTACCTGCATGACATCAACTTGGGAAGTGCCATGTTGAGTGGTGTGACGGTGGTGATGGGTGGTGGTGCGGTGATGTATGGGCGGTTCTGGCGCGACAGTGATATACCGGATACCGTTGTCGAAAGGAGTAGTCATGAGCAAGGAGCCGTAGGTTTTCACGTGGTAGTCACTTTGGGATTCCACTGAAAATAAAACAAATATTTTAGTGTTCTGGTAAACCTCATCTTTTAGAGGTGTATATGAGATGCTTAAGCAATAGGACCACCTTCAAACACATAGTTTAGTTTGCGAGGTCGTGTGCAGATTTTACTGCCAAGGCGTGCCACTATATGTTGCACATCAAAAAAAATGATGCTGCCAACACCATAAAAACGTGCTCTACGAAGATCTGTTATGTATTTCAAGATGGCTAAATCATAAAAATCATAAAATGGGTTCAAATCATAAAATCAAAATCGTTATATTAAAATTAAATACTTACAATCTGACGATTAATAAAAACTTTTGACATACCTATCTCAAATAATTCTATTTTGTATAACACGTAATTATTTAATATTATAATCTTTTAGTGTAACCATTATTATTACTATATAAAACTAAACAGCTTTTGCTGATGCGTCTATGTCATTTCTTGTGCTCTTCGTATTTTTGATGTTTATTTCACTTTAATGTTCGTCCAGTCTATTCTTAAACTGTTTCAGTGATATAGCAGTCACTAAATCTTCAGGCAAGTCATTCCACATTTGTATAACTCTATTGCTGATAAAGTACTTGAAAGGATTAGACGATACTTGCTGAAATACGAGTTTGAGACCATAGCCTCTTAATTTTGGGTTACTCATTTTTGGAAGTATTTCCTCAAAATTTGGAATGCTGTAACCATGAATAAAGAAAAGTAAATAATCATGTCTGCAATGCCCTGACAGGTTCTCATGTACCTACATAATAGCAAACTGTATGAAATAAATAAATAAATGACAAGATAGATTGGAAGCAGCCAGCCTCGCTCTCATGTCCCGCAAGATAGCAAAATGATTGTAAATGTTGATGTTGGAAAAGAGCAACTACTGAGTTTCTTGCCGGCTCTTCTCGGTAGAACTTCTCGGTCTCTTTCCGAACCGGTGGTGGTAGTCACTACAAACAAACATACTTGACGTTTCAAAAGTGCTTATAAAGTAGGCCTACTTATATCATGAATTTGAATGAATTTGAATTTGAATTTGAATTTGAAATAACTCACCAACGCAAGGGTTAAGCCACAAAAGCCTCTGCCAGCCGAGGCAATCGTACAGCTGAGCGAAATCTGTGCCCCTACAAGCGCAGGCAGCTCTTAGCTGGGTGCCCAGTACAGCCACCACAGCAGCGCGGCATGAGGCAGGGGACCCAGCACAGCCTTGGGTGACTGCGTCAACAGCGCACCACTGCTCGTAGTTCTCCAGACGGATTCTGGAACGGTTTGAATAAAACTTTTTTTTTTATATTCCACTACAAGTTAGTCCATTATTTGCAGTGATGATGCATTCTAAGAGGGTAACGGGCTAACCTGTTAGGGGTATGGCATTTATATTAAGCTCATGCCTCCAATCAGTGTTAATATAGTATATTATTTTATACTATATTAACACGAATTGCAATATGTAATTAACAGTATTTCTGATTTTTTATTATTTTTTAATATAATCATTATTTTGCTGGTTTTATCACTTTTATTACTTTAATGGGAATAACCCATGCTTCACTTTATTTATTTATTTCATTATTTTTATTTATCTATTTAATTTGCCGTATCATCACTCATCGTACCTAAAATGCATGGCAAATGCTGAGCTGTACACCCTTTCTGTCTGGTGTTAGACACAGACATTGCTCCTATGTTGTTACTGTATTTTTATAAGATGTACTGTTTGTAACACTTAACATAAATGAATGTATTTTCTTTCTTTTCTTTCTTTCTAATCGGTTTCTACGCGACATCGTACCCGGAACGTTTAATCGCTCAGTGTATTTAAGCCCACTGCGCCAATCAGCCGTTCAAATAAAAACTAATTATTATAAAAAAAAACCGTGCCATAAGTACAAACTATACGAAAAGCCTAAACAACGGGTGCAGAAAGTCTCATTCCGGTGACCCGTTAATTGATTGGACGCCTGTCAGTTAGTTGTGTCGGCGAAAATTCGCCAAAATTCGGCCATTTTGTCCCTCGGGGTCGTGTCAAACGTTACCTAACGGGGATTTTGGATGAAGAAAATTCTCACTTTTATCTGAATTAACATTTTGGCCGTCACTTTGGCCAAATTTCCAAGCATCTTTTAATGAAAATTAATTAAAGGGCTCTACGGGAATTTTAGTTGTCGAATAGCGGAATGGTTTTGAAATAATTGCCGAATATCGCTCCGGCGAGAATAAACAGTTTGGGCGAAGTCACCTGAACAAACTCATGACTAAAGACGGCTTAGCAACAGTGGCATGCATTGGGTTTCTTACCAGGGTATGCTGCATACAGCAGGAAAATTGCATAAAATGAATTGACCCGGTATATCAGCTACCACTATACCAAATTTTATTTAAATCCGTTCAGTAGTTTTCACGTGATGCCCGGACAGACAGACAGACAGAAAAAAATTAAATAAAAATCTGTTTTGGACTTAGTGTCTATTAGCATCCCCCGGTAAAAATTTTCAAAATATATTAAATGTACAGAAATCTTCCAGTTACAGTTTTATTATATGTATAGATTATATTTATTTAAATTTTATGATTTTTCTTTTGTCTGTGGTGTGTAATAAAAGTTTATTCATTCATAACTCCGAGAGGGAAACTGCAGGCTTGCCCTCTAGGCTATTCGCCTATATTAAAAAATTAGGAGTCTATATCAATATTATAGTTTCTTAGATGCTATTTTTTAATTAATAAATTAAATTAATTATGACACTATGAAGTGCTTTTAAAGAAATTGTATAGCTTTAATAAAGCATTTTGTTCTTCGAGCTAGGTTGGTACAACGTCGACTAAATTAGTGGTTATAGCCAAGAGCTGTACGCCTGGGAATCAATTATGCAACTGTGCTCGACAGGAAATTGTTTGTAACCTGCCAATATGGCGGCACATCGGAACTGCTGCTGCAATTTGCAATCCATTATAAGATTATACGGAGTTTGCTTTTAGCAACAGATGATATATTAAATGCACTTAATAATGAAAGTCTTTTACTAATATATGAAGCTGAAGAGTTTGTTTGTCAACTTAAACGGGATGATCTCTCTAGTGTTGGACAGCACATATCGAGGAAGGCTGTAGAGAATATTATTTTTACATATTTAAAGTTTTTTATCCAGAAGTAACACAGACATATTAAATATCAGTAAAATATAATTTCGGCCTGAAAAAATGGATATTCAGGAGAAAAATGCTACCAGCTTTATCCGCGTGCGCTGAGTAAATTTACAGTCTTGCGTTTATTCTATAACGTGTAACCAAATTACGAAATACTGTTGAAGGATGCATAAGTATCTTTCAAAAGGAATCATTTTGTAAAAATAATAGATCAAAAGAAGCATATTTATTTTTCCATGCAAACTTATTCAAAACATTCCAAGTATTAAAGAAGAAGAAGAAGAAAAAGTTGACTTATCCAATGCTATTGAAAATAAAAGACCGACACGCGCTTAGGACCTACGCTACGCGACGCGTACCTATTATAGTGACGGAATCATTTGATTTTAATTTCACATGTTATGATTGGGCTGTATCTGATTTTTTTCAGTGAAACTATGGCAGTGGTTTCACAGATAAGTCTCAAAAACAGCGACCAAGTAGTGTAGCTCTAAAGCGTGTAAAGAATTATTTTGGTTTTCATTTACACGCTGTGTAAAAATATTGGGCTAGATCTATAAAAAGCCATGCGGACCCATATGTTAATTTTAAAATAAATCACATAACAATAATATACGTCGTAAATAAAAAAATATTAATCCTTACAAAAAAGTCTTTAATATAAAGAAATTCTTATGACCATGAACCTTGCTCTATGCTATTCTGCGATAATATTTGTTTAAATGCTATTTAGTTGGTATGACGTTTGCAGTATTGTACAGCCATTGAACAGCATTAATAGAGCCAATGAACAGCTTTAATAGAGCTTTAACTGTTTGTGGTTATCGAGTATCTAGTCTACATTATACATAGTGTGTGGTCATACATAAGAGCTATACACCCGGGATTCAATTATGCAAGTGTGGTCGACGGCAAATTGTTTGGAACGACCTGACTATATGGCGGCACATCGGAACTGCTGCTGCAATTTGCAATCCATTATAAGATTAAGCGTTGTTTGCTTTAAATTGCAAATAAAAATTCTGTTTGATTATGTGGTATACAATAAAAATGTATTTATTAATATTAATTAATTAACTCATTCATTTATTCGTGCATTCATTCATTCATTCATTCATACATTCATTCATTCGTACATTTAAGGTGGCACTAAGGTAATTCGACGGCCGATTGGCGCAGTGGGCAACGACACTGCTTTCTGAGTCCAAGGCCGTGGGTTCGATTCCCACAAATGGAAAATGTTTGTGTGAAGAACATGAATGTTTCTCAGTGTCTGGGTGTTTATATGTATATTATAAGTATTTATATTATACATAAAAATATTCATCAGTTATCTTAGTACCCATATCACAAGCTACGCTTACTTTGGGACTAGATGGCGGTGTGTGTATTGTCGTAGTATATTTAGTTATTTATTTATTTAAAATTATATTTGTCCGGTAGGAGCAGTGGCGTGCACAGGGTCTTTGGCCAGGGTATGCATAAACACAAGGCATAAAATAAAAAAAATCCCCTACAATGCGAGCTATATAAAATAATTTGGGCAAGCAGTGATTTTGTCCATGTATGAAGTGCACGCCACTGGGTAGGAGGCTACGGCCGTGGCTAGTTACCACCCTACCGACAAACACGTGCCGCTAAGGATAGCGTTCCGGTAAGATGTCGCGTAGAAACTGATTAGGGGTATGGTTTAAATATAACTGGCATACTCCCTAACAGGTTAGCCCGCTACCATATTAGACTGCATCATCACTTACTAGGTGACAGTGCAGTTAAGAGCTAACTTGTAGTGTAATAAAAATATATTTATGTTACTCACGTATTCATCATCGACCCATTAAGAGCCGAGTATCTGAACTGGGCTTTTGACATGTCGTCACGAGTATCCTCTCGGAATTTGAAGGGTTTAACCCGTATTCCACCAGGCAACCAAGTGGGAGTCGGTAGAATTGTCATGCCTTTTAGAACATTACAGAGAACTCTCAGGCATACAGGTTTACTGGCGATGTTTTACCGAAAATATCGTGAGGAAACCTTTTTTTTGAAGTAAAACTTCTTTTCAAAGTCAAAGTCAAAGTCAAAAATATCTTTACTCAAGTAAGCCCATAGGTCGCAGTTTTGATGCGTACATAAGAATTACACTGTAGTGAGATGATGGCGATAACCACATTCGTAAACTTAGAACTAAAGCTACGAGGGTTCCAAACGCGTCCTGGTCTAAGAAGAAGCCCACAACAAACTTAGCCGGGTGTTTTTTGTTATCACCATCTCACAATGTAATTTAAAATTATTAGAAGAGCAACCTGGTTAGAGCAATAATTTACACCCAAGCTTTTTTATCGATAACGTAGTCCTTTATACTATAATAGGACTTTTCTATAAGCTTACGTTTAATACAAACTTTGAACTTTTTAAGAGACATCTCCAAGATGTCAATTGGTAGTTTATTGTAGAATTGTATGCAATTTCCTTTAAACGAATTACTAGGGAGAAATTCAGTTTTTTTTCTGGCGAAGTAACGCTTACGTCAGACGTCTGTGTAGTTTCCGCTATTCAAAAATTATAATTTGGATTGGTCGTAAGGATATGTCATATACTCCACGCTTCGTGACTTATACGCCAGCTAGAGGCAAATATGGTAATCAATAAGGATTATTTATTTCCAATATTTTCAAACGGATCAATTGTGAATAGCAAAGTGAATAAAAATTCAACAGTTTAAAAAAAAAAAATTTGCAAAGATTTTTGAAAATCTCTAAATATACTTGTTTATTTATAACTTTTGTAATATGTTTATTTATTAAAAAAGTAATAAATTTTCTGATATTATTTATATATGAATATATTAATTATTTATTAGAAAGCCAACCTAACCTAAGCTATCTTAATATAAGAACACATTTAACAATTGTTTTATAATGCTGTACACCCCATTTAAATGCTAACTCAGCAAGCATAACACAAAAGACTCTTTGTTTACCACCAAGTTTTGTGATATTTATCCGCTAAACAAAAGAAATTTAAAATGAAAAAGAGAAAAAAAAAAAATATACCTAAAATAGGTACTTACATAACAAAGAAAAAAATAAATTGAAAAATAAATAAATGAATAACAATCTTGCCGTACTTTTAAAAGTTTTTTGACTTCATTTTTGAACACGAGGCGGAGTGACGATAAATATCCAAGCCAGCACTTCCAACCAATTTGTTGTAGGTAACAACTATTCTACACAATGAAGCGGATCTGCCCAGATATGATGTAGCGATTCTAGGTCTGAACGTTAGCTTATTCATAATATGCGACCTTGCATTATGCTTTGGTACCGCCAATCGCACCCTGCTCATAATGTACTTAAGTAAATAATGCAGTTAAGTATATAATATATTTAAGTATATAATATATTTAAGTATATTATGTATTTAAGTATATAATGTACATAAGTAAGTAATATATTTAATTAAATAATGTACTTAAGTAAATAATGCACTTTAGTAAATAAGTAAATAATATATTTAAGCATATAATGTACTTAAGTAAATAATGTACTTAAGTATATAATTTACTTATGTAAATAATGTACTTAAGTATATAATGTATTTAAGTATATAATGTATTTACGTATATAATGTACTTAAGTAAATAATGTATTTAAGTATATAATGTACTTAATTAAATAATGTACTTAAGTAAATAATGTACTTAAGTAAATGATGTATTTAAGTAAATAATGTACTTAAGTAAATAATTCATCCTTATAAAATAGTGGTAATAAGTAAATAATGTATTTAAGTATATAATGTACACAAGTAAATAATGTATTTAAGTACATAATATATTTAAGTATATAATGTACACAAGTAAATAATGTATTTAAAGATATAATCTAAATGAGTAAATTATGTATTTAATTGAATAATGTACTTAAGTACATGTACATGTAAGTAAATATATAATATAAAGAAGAATATAATATATTTAAGTTTATAATGTAAATAAGTAAGAAATGTACTTAAATAAATAATGTATTTAAGCATATTATGTACTTAAGTAAATAATGTACTTGAGTATATAATGTATTTAAGTATATAATTTACTTAAGTAAATAATGTACTTAAGTAAATAATGTACGTAAGTAAGTAATGTACTTAAGTAAATAATGTATTTAAGTAAATAATGTAAATAAGTAAATTATGTACTTAAGTAAATAATGTACTTAAGTAAATGATGTACTTAAGTAAATGATGTACTTAAGTAGATAATGTACTTAAGTATATAATGTAAGTAAGTATATAATGTATTTCGGTATATAATGTTTTTAAGTATATAATGTATTTAAGTATATAATTTACTTAAGTAAATAATGTACTTAAGTAAATAATGTACGTAAGTAAGTAATGTACTTAAGTAAATAATGTACGTAAGTAAATAATGTACTCAAGTAAATAATGTATATAAGTAAATTATGTACTTAAGTATATAATATATTTAAGCATATAATGTAAATAAGTAAATAATGTACTGAAGTAAATAATGCACTTTAGTAAATAATAAATAATAATAATAATAATAATTTATTTATTTCATATATAAAAGTGTATACAGCAGAAATCTCCTAATGGACAAAGTGATACTCTATTTTATTTATTTGTAAATAATGTACTTAAGTAAATAATATACATAAGTATATAATGTACGTAAGTATATAATGTATGTAAGTAAATTATGTTACTTATTCATTGTAAAGTCAACATCTCCTGCAGGGCTAGCATGGGCGGGAGATAAAAATTATATCCCCCGATTATATCCCCACGAGGGATACAATGAAGGTGCCCACCTGTTAAATCACTGAAACATGAAAAGTTTACCCCCGTTTATTAATACACGTATGTTATATGGATATTATTTCCACTTGTGCGCCAGTGCTCTGAGAGTTGATAAAGCTCTGGGAGAAGATAAATTTATATCCTAAGCCCGGGGATATAATTGTCTCCTGCCCATGCTAGCCGTGCTGAGGATACAAACAAGTAGGTGAATCTGCGGGCAACATGTAGTCTTGATACATTCACTCGTTCCGTCACGTCGCGTCCAGCCGCCACCCTGTGTGAATGGACGCTAACGAGATACGTTACGTAGGTCCAGGAATCAATTATGCAAGTGCGGTCGATGGAAAACCGTTTGCAATGACCTGCCAATATGGCCTTTAGCGGGATAGTGGAACTGTTATTTCAACACAATGGAAGCTTGAAGGATACTGCCCATCTTATAGGCGTAAAATCGTTTATCAGGAAGAGTTTCAAAAGCATAATCACAGTATCGCAAGACAAAACACAAAATCGCAAGATTTTAGCTTAGTTTTATGGTTCGACCCATTTTTAAATTAATTTAACACGTATTTTGCACCAATGGTTTACAATAAATCAAGAGTGTTTACATTTCTATTTTTTTTTTGTTAATTCCATGGTCACTTGTTATCGATATTCATATAAGTGAATGTGTAAAATATAGAACAAGTTTTTTACTGTGTATGGTATATATTATATATATTTAATATACTATTCTATCATTTATTGATTTTCATTTTTTTTTAAATTCTTAACAATGATTACAAAAACAAAAAAAACACTATTAACAATTTATAAGAGAAAAAAAAAATCCACCCTTCGCTTGCGGGGCTTTTGGATGCCCAAGCAACCGGCGGTCAGGGCTCCAGAGTGAGGAACCTCCTCACAATACGCGCCGTTTCAAGGACTACTGCCTTCTGTATACGACCCTTGATCCAAGAACCAAGCGAAAGCTTCTTAAGATGTTGGTCGTAGCTTTTCGCGAGAAGACCATTGACTGAAACGACTATCGGAACAATAACTGTCGACTCAACATTCCACTTGGCGGTAATCCCGTGAGCAGGTATTTAGATACTTTTTCCTTTTCAGCTTTCACCAGATTATCGTCATGTGGAATAGTAATGTCAACAATTATTGCACGGCGCACTGATCGATCGACTAGCACTATATCAGGTCTATTAGCTGTAATATGATATATATGTATATTGGTAGTGTACACAATAAATAAATAAATAAAATAAAGAGAACTATTAATATAATTGGCACCCAATTGGTAATATCGGGTATATGGATTAAAGAACTTTTATTACTACAATTTTTAGTCTTCTAATTTTGGGTTTAGGCAAATATAAATTCGATTTCGATTCGATTTTCGGGTGGACACTTGCCGATAACCACCTGAGGGGTCAACGGGGGATTGAGGGGCTATACCTTATCTATATAACTTCTGAATTTGAACTTCTGACACTTTTTTCAAACATTATTTTGACAACCTCCTTCAAGATATATTGTTATATATTATTGTATATATATATATATATTGTTTTACTGGTTAAAAACACAAAAACAGTTGTATGAAAATCCGTATAAAATTACAAAGTAAAGTCATATCTGACGTGTAATTTAAAAATGGAACGACCTTTTACTCCGAAAAATAAAAACCGAGGAGGTAACTTATTATATATAGATTTTAAGGCATTAGCTAAATCTAAAGCTAGACACCCATCGGGCTTACACATAATTTTTACGAACGCGAAGTCAATTTACGATGTAATATAATGTAAATGTCATTAATTATATTTGTAATAATAATAATTATTTGAACACGGTACATAATAAGGGAAATATTTAAATGAACGTTATTCAAATTGCGTTCGTATCACAACGGAGCTAGATTCGTTGTTGGTTACAGAATAAATATAGCCATGGGCTAAATTAACTTTCCGAAAACACGTGGCGACGAAAGCAAAATATTCCGCGTGTGTGTGTTTCATATTTGCATTCCCGTTTAATTTATTTAACAACCTATTTCGTAATTGAACCACAGCATAGTTAATTTAATTGTAAAGTAACTTTTCAAGTAAAGAATGGAATTTATATTTATTTTATTTTCTTAAGTTTCCCTACCTCAGTGATAAAACTGTCGATCCTGGTTTAGCTAGCTTGTGGAAATTTTCGTTAAAGCCCACAAACCCGCATTGGAGCAGCGTGGTGAGCCCACCAGCCTTTTAACATGGGTCAATAGGCTAATCTTTCCGGCTAAGTTTGGTGTGGGCTCTTCTTAGACCAGGGCGCGTTTGGAACCCTCGTAGCTTTAGGTTTAAGTTGGCGAACGAAGTTATCACCATCCCCTTACAATTATGTAAACATTTATGTATGAACGCTTCACAAGTGCCTATGATAGGCCTACATGAATAAAGACATTTTGAATTTGAATTAGGTTGAGTGTGTGCTTTGTTCCTATAAAGCTATTTCAGGTATACAAGTCAATTTTAAAAAGTGCTAGAAAATTGTCAAAAATTTTAATACAAATTACATTTAGAGATATGATTGCAAGTTTAACGATCACCCTGGTGAAGTGGCGAGTGCTGTGGTCTTATAATTGGAAGGTAAACCAAACCAAACTGGATGTATAAACTACCAAAATAATGGTAGTTTATGCATCCAGTTTGGTAGCATTGCATTTTACAGCCGAGGCGATATTAGGCGCATGAAAGTTTCATAGGCCGTGCGGCCTATGAAACTAAATTCTGTTGGAAATAGATTATTCATTCGCGATTAGTATCGCGAGTAAATTCGACCAAAGTCTAGAGAGCGGCCAAGGTAACTTTCATACGGTGGAAAAACCGCTAAAAATGGTCAGTTATTTTCTGAGAACGTATTTTAGTTTATCCTGTTTAAACCTCGCAAGTGTGATGTAAATCGTTGTATGAGCGGCGTTTGGTACATTACTTATCAGACTCTCTGCTTTCTTAGCGCATTCGTTATTAGCTCATGCACCTAATACCGCCTCGACTGTAAAATTCAAAGGTACGAAACTTGGTTTATAATCTGCTATTATAATAAGCTTTCTTGGGCAAGTTATTTTATAAGAATATTTGCTTTTTTGCTGCTATTTTGCTTTTGCATGTTCCGGGATTCTATTATAATTTTTTGGGTTTGACCACCACCCATTGCGGATTGGTGGACTTCTTACACCTTGGAGAACATTATGGAGAACTCACAGGCATGCAGGTTTCCTCATGATGTTTTCCATCACAGTTGAAGCAAGTGATATTTTAATTGCTTAAAAACGCACATAACTTAGAAAAGAAGAATAAAAAAAAATATTTTACGTGTGTGAAGTAAATAAAAAGTTAAGTTTTATTTTTCCAATACATCGTAGTATAGCACGCATTCTGAACATTGTTTGTTGAACCATCGTAATCCAATCCATTGATGGAGTAAAGCGAGTGAGCAATCTTTCAATTTACTAACTCAAGCTTTATCCTTTATCAATAACAACAAGGGTATACAAAATAAAATCTAGATATTTTGCTTTTACTGTTTTCTCTCAACCGGTATTTGCTCAAACTGGCCTTGACAACCTACAAGACGAAGCGGATATTGCTATGGTCTTATATGTAATCGGTCTCGGCTTCGATCCTGGATGGGGTATTTCCAATTTTCGAATCTTCTCTGGTCTGGCATGAGATTGATCGATTGTCACCCTAACCCCAAAGAGTGCCTTCAAGCGATTGAGCGTTCCGCACCGATATAATAATAAAAAATAATAATAATGCAGAAGCAGTGATAGCTCAGTGGGTAGGACTTCGACTTCACTTTCGGGGGCGAGTTCGAATCCCAACACACACCTCTAACGTTTCCAAGTTATGTGCGTTTTAAGCAATTAAAATATCACTTTCTTTAACGGTCAAGGAAAACATCGACAGGAAACCTGCATACCTAAAAGATCTCCAAAATGTACTCAAAGGTGTGTGGAGTCCGCCAATCTGCACTGCGTGGACTGTGTCTACTACGGCCTTAACCCCTTTTCATTTTTGGGGGAGACCCGTGCCTGTAGTTTATATTACAATATGGCAAATGTCCGCAAACTCGGCCTTATGAAGGGTTTTGGCAACAATGCTCAGCGCTCAGTCTGTTCCAACTTCCAGTAACACGTCACGTCACCCATCGCGTCATTTTTATGACTAAAAGCTAATAAATTAAAAAAAAATAATAACATTTAAAAAACGAACACAATAATTAGTATATATATTAGAGTTCCCGCTTATAGGTTAGCCCGCTACCAGATTGCAGACAAGGGCTAACTTGTAGTAATAAAAAAAAATGGAGGGTGGTATTTGGCCCTTAATATTGTTTTATCTCAGCTTGTATTTACTCAAACTAGCCCCGTAGTCTATACCACCGGGACTTGTTTTTCCGGCATGACAAATAGCCCATGTCTTTGTCTGGTATAGCTGTCTCTATGCAAAAAGGAACATAGAGACAGGAGGAACACCTCCGGCCTACAAAAAATGACAACAAGCTGATGAACCAAAACCAAGTTTTTAATTTAGGAATATCCTAGAATCCTCCCTAGGATTATTATTTGGTATCAACCTTCCTTCGCCGTCACACCAAGCAAACAAAATATTTTAATTGCTTAAATTAAAAACGCACATAACGCATAAATGCTAAATATATCTTATAGTAAATATTGGATACTAGCAGGCGTTACTTTGCGCAAATCCATAATATATTATGAAAATTAAGCTTAATTTGCTATGCTCCAGTGAGAATCTGCAGTGGCGTTCACTTCATACAACCACAAAATCGCAATCGCCATCGCCATCATCTCACTACCGTGTTCTTATGTACGCATCAAAAGTGCCACCTGTGGGCCTACTTGGATAAAGATATTTTTGACTTTGACTTTGACTTTGAAAAGCACTGCCTACCCTAGAATTTTTGTATGGCTCATAAACAAGAAGATTTTTTCCATTTCATGCCATCTTCCTTCTTTATGCATACCCTGGTCAAAACACCCTGTGCACGCCACTGAGAATCTGTATGGTGCAATTTATAATTTCTTCAATACGTATACTCCACACCAAACAGATCCTCGGCAATGTACCCTCTACGCACGTTTCGCTCCGAAACCGGAGCATCCTCAGGAGATGTTGACTTTACAATGAATTAATTGTTAAGTAACTTATTGTTAGTTAATTGTTAGTTAACGCAACAAATATTTATTTTTATATTCTTAATTTTCATAATATATCTTATACTATTATATAAAGCTGAAGAGTTTGTTTGTTTGTTTATTTGAACGCAATCTCAGGAACTACTGGTCCAATTTAAAAAAAAAAATCAGTGTCTAATAACCCATTTATCGAAGAAGGCTATATATAATTACGCTAAGACGAATAGGAGCAAAGCACCTATGAAGAATGTTTCAAAATAGGGATTTTTTTTAGTTTTGAGAGCTTCCGCTGTTACGGTTAAAGTTTCGATTAAATCATGTATAATTAAGTTGTTCCCCTTTAAAAGTTCTAAAAAAAAGTCCCCGCCAGCATATGTCTATCTTTTAAGGTTGACGTCGCGATGGACCTCTAGTATTTTATAGAAAGAAAAATTTTAGTTTTTTACATTGCGCCACACATAACAATATTCACGACACCACATATGTTATGTGTGGCACAACCTAGAAAAAAGGTGCCAGCTCAGCATTGTGCTGCATGCGCCAGTGGGTGCATATAGCGCTGATTTTCAGTTGGCACCTTGTACCAGGTGACACGGGACAACAAAAAAAAAAAAATTATAGAATACTGATAAAAAAAAATAGAATACTGATTGTTCAAATCATTGGACAAAATGTTCTAATTTTTCAAATATGTGTGTAAATATTTGTGTATATATTTGACAGCCGATTGGCGTAGTTTGCAGCAACCCTGCTTTCTGAGTCCAAGGCCGTGGGTTCGATTCCAATTGGAAAATGTTTGTGTGATGAGCATGAATGTTTTTCAGTGTCTTGGTTTTTGTATGTATATAATAAGTATTTATGTATATTATTCATAAAAATATTCATCAGTCATCTGAGTACCCATACCACAAACTACGCTTACTTTGGGGCTAGATGGCGATGTGTGCGTCGTTTTAGTATATACATTATTTATTTATTTATAACCTCTCCTTTCTGTAAGTTGGTTAATAATAACTGTTTATTACAAAATTAAAATTCATAAAAATTCAATCATATATCAGGTTTACCCTCCGCCTATATATGTTTCACATCAAAAAAATCCGTGACAGCATATGTCTTTATTTTAAGATTGACTTATACGCGGACGAAGTCGCGAGGAACCTCTAGTATTTTATATTATAATGATTCACAAAATGTGTGTTACGATTTTGCTTTTTTTCTGTATCCTGAGCACGGGTGTGGGAGTATATTTTAATGGGGACATTAAAAGAAGAAGTCCTTGCATGTAAGACCACAAATATACTCTAGTGAACTTACCTGCATTCAGGCTCTTCTCGGCAGGCGTGCGCCAGGGTGTGGCAGGCGGGGAGGGGTGAACCGACAGGGGGTCGCTGGGCGCAGGCCGGATGCAGCCTCTCTTGTGCGTTCATGCATGAATCTTCTTTGTTGTCCGTTTTCCTGTTAACATAGATTCGTTAAAGTTTTTGACTACCGAGTCTGTAATCTTTATTTTTATTCCACTGTCTCTTGACTGCAACTTCACCTGGTGTTAAGAAGTGGCTTACCGGTATATGAAAACTCATATCCAAATGGGATGATTACATCCAGGGATCGAACCGGATATCTCCCACACATATTACCGTAGCGTTTACGTGAGAATAACTGTTCCACATTGGATCATTGTGGTCTTAGCTTTAAATCACATTCTCCAGTGGGTAGGCCTTATTTTATTTAAACAACTTTATTGCATAATAAAGGAAACACAAACAGGAACACTTACATTAACATAAATCATATGCAAAAGGCGGCCTTATCACTAACAGTAATCTCTTCCAGGCTACCTTAACTATTGGAATAAGGCAATGAGAGACGGGAAATCGCAATTATATATATAAAAAAATCTTATCTTAGTATGTAAAATTAATTAAGGCAGTATATAGTTCTTTGCCTTTGATATCGCGGTAAATGCCGACATCACGCTATACAAAATCGTGTACGGATCCTATGTAGGCCCCTTAAGGTAAGAACAAATCGCGGCGTCCAATCTGCGTCTTGGGTGGCGTTCAACTTTGCGACCAATCAGGAAGCGTGCATATGAGCATGAGTTTTATGATTGGGGAGTGGTGGGGAGTGGACGCATCGATGTTGCCTTCGCCTCACTATTGAAGCCAATAAGAAGGTTCTTTTCCTCGCCCGCACTCAAATCCAAATTAATTTAATTCAATTAGTAATATAAGCGAACGATACAAACGACGTCGATTCCTTTCATCAGATTTACAATTTACATATGAAATTTTAGATTGTTCACGCCTGTTAAATGATCCTTGAGTTTAACTTACTTGCAAAGACAGAAGGCGATCTCAGTGTTCCACGGCACGCCGGGCTTCCTATAAAAACCTCGCAATGCCGCCATACATCCCTCGCGGTCGCAGTCGGTTGAGTGACACTTCTGCAGCACGGGCGTCAGTGACGTCACGCACTCCTTGTCCTTGATGCAGGTGTCGAGCGCCGTGTGGCACGTGGACTGAAGCGCCACCTTGTCGTCACCTGCTTTACCGTTTTCCTTGGCAATCCTTTCTGTTGGTTTGTGGGTTTTTTGTGTTAAATATGTTCTATGTTTGTGGCTGTTTGTTGACTTTAATTTGATGTAAATTACAATAGTGTAGTAAATTAAAATCAAATCATATTCCAAAATTTCCATGATTGCAGCATGTATAATCCTAAATAAAATATTTTATTGGATACTTAAGCGAAGGTCACGCAGGTCCTTATAGCGGCATTCAAGTTTGCGACCAATCACAACAGTTTTGCTCAAACGCGTCTTATATGTAGATGGAATGTAGGACGCAAACTTAACGCTGCTAATGACGCTGCAGTTTGGCCTTGCCTTTTGAAATGTGTTATTAGAAATTGTTTTTTCAAGTGGATCAGTTAAACGGTTACAAAAAATTTTAAATAGCGCTGTAATTCACGGGAATTTTGTCTGGGGCCCAAGTCGTTTTCTTCGCGCCACCTTACTCGACCAGACGGTTGGGTGGAAACTCCGAAGAAAATTCCCGTGCGTGTCAGGTTATGACAGTTACACAACTTGCCTCACTGACTGTGATAGTTATCAGATACCTCGTAGACATTGTTTGCACCTTTAACTTTGGTGTACTGTGTTCTAACGTTAAAATTATAAACTTATAGTAGGTAGGTTACATTTAAATGTAATGATAGTCAAATATCATAACATTTAAATTTCTTGCTACGTAAGTTATTTTTTTTTCTAAAAATATCTTTCTAACTAGTTACCTAAACCTAGGTAATTTAAAGATTGTAATTGAAATTCATAGTAGGTTACACGTAAAAAGAACATTTTCAGTTGAGCTCTGCAGTTACAGTCTATACGTTAATTATTATTTTCTTAAAACTGATAAAAGGTATATCACATTTTGTTTATACATGCGACATTTAATGCGTTATATATTTGTATATGCACTTTAATATGTCCGTACTAAGGGCCGTATTCAATTTATTCATACTGCCATCGAGCCTCTTTATTTGGCATCGCATTTTTACTCTCTTTATCGGGTTTTTACTCTCTTTAACATTCATATTTTGATTGAGTTATCGTTAGAATTATATTTCCTAGATAATAATAGCGTAAGTTTATAAAAACTATGCACGGCCTACCGTTGTCCGCGCTTGAAATATCTCCATAGTCTTAAGGTTGTCTGGAAGAGATCGCTACAGCGATAAGACCACCTTTTTGTACCTACGTCTATTGAGTTTAATTTTGTATCTGTTCTTTTATCCCTTTTTGTGGTATTGCAGTATACAGTGTTAACATAAAATAGTAGTCATTGGACACTGAGTCGCCTACTTGGACCCTAAAAAAGTTTTAAACTGCACTTATACCAGTAAAATAAACAACTATTAAAAAAAAGTTTTTCGATAAGGTATTAATTTCGTAATGGCTGAAAGGCTAGTGGAATATTCAAAGTGTTCATTTAAAAGTACTTAAATTATTTCGAAGTTTAAATCAGTTTTCAGTTCAAAACATTATTTCTTAGAACAAAATCACGAAACGAAAATGTTCTTGAGTTCCAACTGTATTACGTAACTTAATTTAACGGTGACTACTGTAGCCTTAGTACAAGATTTTCTCGCTCGCAATCGACGAGTTGTTTTCGAGTATTAAACTCTGTATCGTCAAAGTTATGTGGACTTAATGTTTAGAGTTGTATACGCTGTTCTTCTGTTTTTTGTTTTACAAACGTTCTATCAAAAGTCTTAAGCTACAGAATTGTGGGCAAATTTGAGCTATAAATTAATGCATATAAGATCCATTCCACTCCGATGTTCAAGTATCCAATACTCGAAAACGACTTCTCGATTGCGAGTGAGCAAATCTTGTACTACAGCTACTGTCAACATTTTTAGATCGATCAAGTTTCAACTTGGCACAAAAATAGCTTAGGTGGTAATTTTGCTGCACTTTCCGGGCTTTAGTCTCAAACTAGCGTGAGAGTATCGAAATTGCTCTTTTTTCATGAAAGATTGTTGTATGCGCCTGCCGACCATCATGCCTTTTCTGAGGCCATCCTTTAATCGCGTGAGGGTTTTAGGTAATATAGTAGAAAGCCCCAACGCTAAAAGGTTGATCAACATTTCAGTATCAATTATTCAGGTAAATAAATAAAATATATTCTCACGAGATACCGTGTTAAGTACAACTTAGACCGACTATAACGAAGCTTTTTCTATGCAATATGCTTTACTCCGGGCACGCGACACCACGTAACTTACACATAACATAACATACACTCGAAAAAATTGCTAAGGTTTACCTGGACACAGAAAAACCTATAATTCGATTTGACTCAACACGCATGGCGTCGCAAAGCCTTCTGCCAACGTCTAATATAAGTTTGGACGGCAATTTGATGACTATGAAATTGCTTAAAACATTATATATTAGACAAATTCGTACCTACTTCAAAGGATTGCCTCTTAACATAGGTACATTAGAATAAACGATGCGGAATAATTTGATTTTTGTTTAAGATGTTAAAGTTCCTAATAAAGAAATGGATATTCTTGAATTTCACCTTAGCTATTTGAACTATTGCCTACCCTTTAATAATTCAATATACCTTATAAAATCCTGTTTTAAATACTTAAAAATAACATTTTAATATACCTACGTAGTAACAAAACTTAACGTCAGTGTTCAATTGTGATACATAAAAAAACGTGTATGATAAAAAATATTGCTCTCAATAAAATTTATTATAATCAATTTAAAGTTGAAAACTTCCATAAAATAAGAAAAAAATAAATAAAAAAATATAGTATTGAAATAAAACACAGATTTAGATATATAAAAAAAATAAATATATAGTAGTGTGGGGGTAAATACTCTTATATACTCATGCTTAAGAAGTAAAGTATAAATTACATCGTGAAAACAATGACATACGTAGTAGTACTTAAATATGATAATCATACCTGAGGAAAAATTTGTTGGTGTTTTCAAAGAACTCAAAGGTTTACCGATGAGTGATACATGAGGAATGATGAACACGATTTTCCATTACCAAGCAATATTAGAAATATATCATGCTAGTGATAAATATGGTATAGGTATTTTTATGTGTTTAAATAACGGCCATTTCAATTTAAGTATACGAATAAATACTGTTTATACTTCATGGTGGTGGGAGTTAACTTACCGTTTGGAATGAAACCACAATAATTAACCAATGAAATCTTAAAACCATACAAACCTGTGTGGTGAAACCATACAAATCTGTGTGGTACCATATGTGACAATAGCACATGCTATTGCACCAAACATGAAAGGCACGCATACTAAACTATTCCTGTGTTCCGGATGCAACATTTCGTAAATATGCTCAGATAGAGATTATTTTGTCTGGTTGCATAAAAGCGATTTGTTGTTTGATCGTCTTACATAATGGTTTGTATGGAATACACACAGATTTGTAAGGTATTGCGGATAACAAGGAATTAAACTTTAGTTTTCATTATGTACCATGGACTTCCGTAACGAACGCCAGATCCTATCGAATATAATATTAATCGCACAAAATCCGTCGTTGGAACACAAAATAAACCATGGCGGATGAATGTTTGAATTTTTAGCGCAAATTGCAAAGCTTCGCGAAGATTTATGTGTTTAAGCGTCTTCCGTAAATCGCTTCTTTGGAACTAATTCTTTTACCTTACGTCGGAGGAGGGAGAGGGAAGCAGATTTCGAGATGTTTCTAAAGCTCTAAATTAACCTCTCTAAGTGTTTCACTACGCAAAGCTTTACTCATTTCTCAGTTAATATAGCCCCTCTGGGCTTTAATATCTACTAGACTAAATCCAGTTGTGAAACGTCTACTAGTGTTTTACTGGGGTTGAAATGGTTAAAACAAAGGGGTGAAATGAGATTCGGGCTCTCGGGAAGTGCTATGAAAATGAAACCACAGGGTTCCGATGACTTTGTTAAAGGGAGCTTCTAGTAATGTACAATTTTGAAGCTGTAGTGTCGAATACGATATCTATGGTTAAATTGTCTGTTGAAAGTGTACCTATGTGATTTTAAATAAATACACTTTGTAAAACTAATGTTCTTATTTTAAAAATTGGGTCATAAAGTACCTTCTGTTCTATTTTTTTTGTCACTAAACATTATTAAACTTGTGATACGTACGTTTCTCATCAATGTATCCGGGGCCGTAGACGGTCTTGGTCGCATATAACGGGTCTTCACTCCCCCCCGGTTCGTGATTCCAGCGATGATAGTGATGCCCGTGGGGTTTGTAGTGCGGACTCGCGTATCGGTGTACGTGCGTCATTATTTTGTCCGGGGCGATAAGGTTGCCGTCCTGCGTTATCGACATACCGCCAATCCATGATGACACCCCAGTGGCGTTCCGATTCGCCGTGCGTCCATCCGACATCAGCTTTACTGGAATGGCATCCGTATCTCTTAGCTGTGGGAAGCGACTGCCGGACCAAACCGCGAAGGTCTGATACAGGCGGTCGCGCAAGGCCGGCTCGGTACAACAATAATCAAAAACCCTACTAAGTTTAAAACGACAAAAAAACAACGATATCGACAAAATCACGACATACAACGGGCAAAAGTAAAATTTGCGTATCGAAATTGAGTTTGGTCTCTGGTAATATTATTTGCAAAGTCTTCCCGTTAGGCAACTTTGCTGAACTATCGTCAAAGCCAAGTCTATGCCGCGCAGTAACCATAGAGATCGTAGAAATAGAAGATGCAGAAAGAAAACATGCAATCATGCTCGTATTAAGTGGAAATCCATTTTAGACTTTCAAAGCGGGCTTTAGCCGGCCTAATTGGCTTAAATCCCTCCATTGAAAATCTAGAGTGGTTTAATTTAAGGAATAAAGGAAAATACATAGCAGAATTAAAAGCATGCGGGCATAAAGTAGGAGCATATTATTACTTGTACTCATACCTAATTATGAAGGTTTAATACAGATGCATCTATCTAAAGGATAACCTTCGTTTATAACCTACTTTAAAATATAATAAAATACTTAACGTTGTGTTCTCACAACATACAAAAAATGTAGTGAAAACCTATATATTTAAGGACTTAGTACTTATCCTTTGTATTGTTACGGAGCGTCTGTCTTTTTTAAATCTCTCATTGTACTGGTTGCGAAGAAGCTGTTTATTGTTTATGAGTTTATGATTTTCACCGTTGAGTCGTATCGAAACACTGTATTATCAGAGTAAAACAGAAACTTATCTACCTTTACTTTGAAGCATATATTTCATCTCTGATAAAAGTAACTAACTTATTCAAACACATGCTTGTTATGTTGTGTACATCAAAATTGATATTGTTAATGGATATTAATTAGTCTGCATATTTTCTGTATAAGGTGCAGAAGTCATTTGTAGGATTGAGTACATTGTTTTATAAATTGAATCCGAAAGTAATTTTTGAGCGAAGTAGTTAATAACACTTAATGATTTTCTTAATGACAAGGTTGCTTCTCTTTGGTAAAGAACAACTGCTGCAATAGAGTCTGCATTCTGAACCGATAGAGTCACTACATACAGATTTGTTGTTTCAAAAGTGCTCATAAAGCCTGCTTGAAATATGTTTGTTTTAAATTTTAGTTCAGACTAGCTGATACCCGCGACTTCGTTCGCGTGAAATAAGATATTTACTCCCGCGGGAACTCTCGTATTTCCCGGGATAAAAGGTAGCCTTTTCCATGTCAAAGGCTACATAAATGCCAAATTTCATGCAAATCTGTTCAGCTGTTTTGGCGTGATTGAGTAACAAACATCCACTCCACTCCACTTTCAAACTTTCCGCCACTTTCACATTTATAATAGTATAGTTTTATGCTAACGCAGTTCGCAAACTTTTGAGGTGTATAGGTATATCACACGGGCCGCGTTGCGGGAATACATGCCGTACAAATTAAAGTCTTACAATGTTCTCATAGCATTGCTCGCATGGAGATATTTAATTTGACGGCTATGTAACACTGTGTTACATTATGACTAAATGTTACATGTTCACGTCTAAAGTCTATTTTTCCTTACCTGTCTTATAATGCGCACAATCTTTTCGTTCATAATATCAACCCATTACTCTCCCTCTCGTGCCCTCTACAGGCTCGGGTCTTCTCTCACGTTGAGAAGGGGTAAAGGCCGTAGTCCAGGCGTCGTAGCCTTTTCGTTATTTAAACGTTTCTACTTAAATAGTTAAGAAAATAATAAACACACACTATAGGAATGTTTCTCCTTTCATTTAATTTGTTTTTTTATATTTTAAAACACTTGTTTTTTATATTATTCAAACATGCTTTGCCCTAAATGTTATGAAAAGATTGTTTTCATTATAAGACAAGTTAGAAAAAATGGAGTGTACAATATTTTCATATTTTAGTAGAGAAATTAATTAAATTGTATTCAGATAAGGTCTATTTTACTTTGGCCTTACAATGCTTCGATACTCGAAAACCAATCGTCCTCGAACGCGAAAATGTTATAATTTATAGTCCGAAATTAATAATCCATCGAATTCGGCGAATTCTTCTATCTTTTCAGAGTTATGTGCGTTGTAAGTAATTAAATATACCTAAATTGTTTTAACGATAAAACAAAGCCTGAGAGTTTTTCACTTCGCCAGCGGGCAAGCCAAACTTTCTTCGCGGAGGGCCTTAGTCCTTCTCATTCTAGAGAAGAGCTTTCTATACTCTTCACTATAGATACGGATAGCTCTAACGAATTCAATCTAAAATCTGAAGATGTTGGATTATATTGATTATTAAATTCGGATGTATGTCGGCATACTTATCTAATATTAGTAATCTATGCAATCTAAAATCTTTAGATCAGAGAATGAAGTTTAGTAGAGCCATCCTTATCAATAGGAAAGATGAAGAAAGGGATAACACAAATAAATTTTATCTTCGATCTGAAGTTTTTGGATTAGATTAATTATTTTGGGCGATAGGGAAAACGGTGGTATCCGTGTGTGCCGCTGTTTAGAATAACGCTCCTACCTTACGAAGCATAGCGAAGCGTGCAGTGCTAGAGGCGACGGAATCCGATAGACACATAGAGAGGTGCGGGGGCGGCTCACCAGGACGGGGCCGAGGGGGGCGCGGGGAGAGGAGGGCGGCGCGGAGCAGGCTGGCGGCGGCCGCACGGGTCATCAGCCGAGTCCCGTTCTCGGTGAGCAGCAGGATCGTACCGTCGGGCGCGGCGTACCGGGTGAGGGGGGGCGCCCGTGCCGCGGGTCTGCGGGGCTCGAACAGCGCGCGGACCGCTGGCGGACATTCGCCCCACGCCGCCGCTGCCCCACAACCACGTTACCAACAACTGCCGCCCCCGTGCCGAGCCGCGAATTCGGAACACACTTAATGGACTCATCTGTACTGCTATTGCCAAACTTTTCAATCTAACCCATGCTACGATCGCAACCGTTCCCATTGGCTGTTATCTCAAACACTCGTCTCCTATTGGCTTTAATATCAAATCAATAATATACCTACTACATCCGACCCATACTGTACTTTTCGATTAAAATCCATGGTATAATCGAACCGTTCCTATTTGACTGTTATCTCCGCTCATCCACGATTGGTTATAATATTCGAGCTATATATAGGTATGGTACAAATCTAGTATAATATACTAGATTTGTACCATACCATTCTTGAAGATCAAACACAAAAGGTGTCCAGTTTTTTATACGTACAATCTTAGTTTGCTTTGATAAGTTTATTTTTGACAATTGGATAAGTCTAGAAGTGAACATCAGATAGATACTTCAAATAAGTCTATAGAAGTCCCATTAAGGCGTAAATTAAAAAAAAAATTACAAACTGTTTGAGGCCCATATAGGAAAACTATTCATCGTATAACATGATTTTTGGCGAAGTAACACCTACTTACATCCAACAGGTGTGTAGGTGCATTATTTTTAAAAATAAGATATTTCATTTCTTTTAGACTAACAACAATAGATGAGATCTTCACAAATAGTTATCAGCACATCTAGATTATGCTAATCGAAGGTCTGTAGCTGCGCTTCAACTAGAGTACAGTAAACAAATAAATGTTCATAAAGTTCTTCTGCAGAACTGTTGTTTTACACGCTTTAGCAAATGACTCTTCAAACGAAACTGGACTAAGAAATACGAGGGTACCATAAATTCAGCTAATAACAAAAATTGCGATGATCACATCGCAGTATAATCTCAAGTTTCACAATACAGCCGCTAATGTTTTAGGTCATGCTAATGTAACAATCGACAAACAATGCAACATAAATCGTAATCAGGTTAGAAAATGATATAAAGAATAAAATAATGCAGTAGTCAAAGTAGACTAAACAAAATCTCAAATTTGTTTTGACGTGTATGTCACAGAAATACAGGAGTCAAAATATTAAACGTTGTCTTACGCTTACAGTGGTTGTCGATTAGATAGTGACACAGTCGATGCAAACGTCCCTTAAGAGTATTCCTTCAAAGACGAAGTAGAACGTAAGAATTAGGGTAATGTACGCCGCTGACTATGCTCTATTAGTAGCAGTCGCAGACCATTCACCGAAGGCCGAAGGTGTGAAGCCAAGAGTTGAGGTAACTGCGGGCATATGTACGGTGTGTGAGGTCAGGAGTACACTAAAAAAAAGCTCAGTGTCCGTGAAACATAAAGGATTACAGCCTTGTGTAGTTAATCTGTGATCTAATTCAATCCTAAGGCCTAGGCATCTAATTTGTGTTGAAATAATAAAAGGCACGTATACGAAAGGAACATGAAAAATAAAAGATACGGAACATAACTAATTGAACACGTTGACGGCTATTTTGTACTGAGTCTAGTACTCTTCAAAGCGTTTTATCAGTGAGGTGTTGAACATTTTGTTTTTTCATCAATAACGTTAGTTGACATGGTAGCAGGATATTTTGTGTTATTTGTTATCAATCACTGTAGGTTTTAATGTTAAGTAAAATAATGAAAACACTAGATCTAGGTGTTTGTATATATGGTGTCCCACAAGGCACAATTATAGGTACAATATTCATAATAATAGATATTGGACGATTCTAACATTTTTAAGGTGTCACATCAAGTTATATGTACCTAAGCGTAAACACTTAAAGCTAAATAATATCCAATAAATTAATAAATTAAGATTTTGAGCGAGAAACTGAACAGTTTATTACATAGTAACAAAGGAATGAAACACATATAATATATTATTAGAGTTTTTAAATATCACCACTGCAGTAAACCTAATTTCAACATTTAAGTAACAGAAAGAGCTGTTTCTCCATATTTTATTGTATAAAATTTTATATTTCTAATCCTAACAACCAAAAACTTGCGTTGTACTCGTAGTGACGTGAAAAGTAAATATTTTTAATTATTTAGAAGAACTTTATATAAA
Source organism: Pararge aegeria (assembly GCF_905163445.1). Classification (NCBI taxonomy): domain Eukaryota; kingdom Metazoa; phylum Arthropoda; class Insecta; order Lepidoptera; family Nymphalidae; genus Pararge; species Pararge aegeria. Next base: position 7,209,084 of record NC_053203.1, read on the forward strand.
ACGCCAGCTTTCGGTTATACTAAATACGACTGAGACCGATATTATTTAAATATATTAACTATCGCAGTTTGAAAGTACCATACTCAAGCTGTTTTGTTCCATAACGTAGCAACGCTACCTCCAGTTTTCCTTATCCTAAGGCTGTAGTGAACGCCACTAAGTGTTAAGGCCGCCTTTTGTATCTTAATTCTTTGTTTTATCCTGTTTTCAAGTTAATGCCTTTAACTTTCTATGTCTCACAAATGATGAGTACTAATATGTAAATTTTCAGATAGTAAAAATATGTTATCTGTATTTTTTAAGTAAAACTTCTTTAGGCGCGACGGAGTAACTCAGATTTTACCTCTGACGGAAGTAACGTCTGTGTAGTTTCCGCTATTTAAAAATAAAAATTTGGATTTGTCGTAAGTTTATGACATATATTCCACGCTTCTTCACTTATAAGCTAGCGAGTGGCAAATATCATAATCAATTACGATTATTTGTTTCCAATATTTTCAGACGGATCAATTGTGAATAGCAAAGTGAATAAAAACTCAACAGTTTCAAAAAAAATATTTTAAATGGCAAACTTTTTTGAATATCCCTAATTATACTTGTTTATTTATTTCTTTTGTAATAAATAAATTATTTATACATTTTCTGACGATTGCGACATTCTATAATATTCAAGGTTTTATTGACATGTGCTGATCTAACCTTCAGTTTTCTACTCTCAAGTCTCAATTATTCTATTTAACAAATGAAAACATTTATAAAATGTGAAACTGATATTAATTAATTTTAAATAGAATATAAATGAAATAGTGAATATTAAATGAAATGGCGGAGTCCCAGGAACATTTTACTCTTTCATCAATAAATGATAATAAAAGTTTTAAAAGTGTGTGCGTGTAAAGGTTACACGCACACACTTTTGTTTTAAAGATCATCGTCATTTCATGAGTCCGTCCCATTTTTTTTTCTTTAACTACTTAACTCCGTCTCATTTAGTTACATAAAGGGTACCTCCATCTAAAATAAAACTTCAATTGGATATCAGAAATAAGTCTTACTTCGTAGTAAATGAAGGCCGATATTTGGCTCCAATCTTAATTGAAAATTCAAAAAGGCGAGCGAAGGTAGAGTTTAATGGGTATTTTTCAAGCGGGAATATTTTTCGCTGGTAAGTTAGGAGCAATTTGAACAGTTGTGCGCTTTCCCACGTTTCCAAAGCGGCCCTGAACCGGACTCATTGTATGGCCAATGTTCTGTATGGCTTTGTTAAAACTAATGTAGTGTAGACTAGATGTGTTTACAACTAGGGCTATTGTTGAATTTTCTATGAGCTTTTTGTACCAAATGTACAATGTTTTCAAGTGTTATAGCTTAAATAGCAGTTTCTTTGTGTAAACCTATTGTGAACTACATCATTATGTATCACGCAGTAAATTAGCATATTTAAAAAAAAAGTTATACTTGGTTATTTAATAAATATCGTCGTTGTAATAACGAGAGTGGTCAATCAAACCGCGCAAAGTCTGGGTCGGCGGGCTTGTTTATTTATATTACCCACTAATGAAATAAAAGAAATACAATTCGCTGAATTTTCAAAAAGTTGTTAGCGAAATTGCCCTTCGAAAATCCTATCAACATAATCACGGTAAGAAAAGACGAAGTAACTGTGTGTCAAAGGCGAAAAAGAAATCTTCAAAAAGGTTTTTCCTTCTATAGTAGAAAGTACCCTCACCACAAAGGGCAAGGAAAGTGAATAGATTCCTTTTGTTTCTTTGCTGTATCGACTCTTGACTTTTAAATTATTATTCGATTGCATACATATCATATGTATGATATTTGATATTTGGGCTTCTAATTAAAAAATAGAAAAGACAAGTTTTTCACAGCTATTGCAAATACTGCTCCCAAACTCGTGAAATATGGAATGAAATTCTTTTATATTTACTAAAATTCGTATTTAGGTTTTCGGCTCAGAACTTTGTTTTTACAGCGCGAAGTTTTAGTTGAGGGTGAACCACTAGTCTATCAGTGGAACCGATCACGAACTTATATGGATGTGGACGTTCTTTTGTTTAGTAATCCATTTTTACTACCGATAAACTAAAGAGTTGATAACACAAACATTCGACTCCACTATTTCATAAATAGGTTACACATAAAACAATTTGTTATTTGTTGAACTTGAGCGGTTGTAAAGCTCATTTGCACAGGGTTACGGGACTGTGCGCTTTTTAAATATTTGAGTTGGAATTTGTAATATGATGTACGAAATATAACGGATTTTGGTTTTAGCGTTGGGGCTTGGCAGTCTTTAACTGGAAACAAAATTTTACATACTTTAACACAAACTCAAACATTTATCTTTCTCGTTAAGCTCAGATTCGCAAGTATCGTTCTTACTTTTTCTATTTGAATGATTAATAAAGGATTACTTAACTTTCGGTCCATGCGTATTACAAGACCTTTTTAAACACGTATTTGATGTGAAATAATTACTAAAAGCAACTACTAAGCAATTACTAAGAACTTATTAATAAAATCGACCCGTTTGTCGACACGGAAAATGGCTTGTAGACGGTCTACACCACCGCATATTAAATACTTTGTAAGTATTTATATTTTAATTATAAGTATTATTAAAATGATAATAAAAATGTAGATGATAATTTATTATTTACGAAAGAATTTTTTATGTATTTTTACTCCATATGTTTTATTAAGCCAACTATTAACTTTAAAGATTCATGTCTACCGAGCATTCCGTCTCAACTCTTTTTCTCGTATATTTTATATTTCATTAGGAATTGAACCCTTTACGATACGTCGTTGAACTGTTAACCATTAGACTAATGGGTATGTATTATGTATGGATGAAGGTAATGAAATCTTTCAATTTAATTTTCATTCAATTGAGCACGTTCGAATTAATTGAAATTTAACATTATTCTAGAGTCGTACCATTTATTTGTGAACGCGTTTGTTAAACAAACAATCTGAATGAATATTTAATTAAATGTAATATTATTACATGTTATGTTTTGTCACAAATAAAGAGAAAGATAAGAGAGAAAGAAAAACAAAAGCGGTAAAAAATAAAGTTTTCTTTTTTCAAATACTTGATGACTTACTTAGAGCGCTTAATAAACTTCCTGTATCGGTTTTTTTTATTCCTCTACACGTTAGCCCGTAACTGTAATCTCACCCGCTACCATCTTATATGAAGATGGTAGCGGGTTAACCTGTTAGGGGCATGGCATTATAAGCCCTCATCGGTTCCTACATGACATAATACCAAAGGTAATCGCTTAGCCGGCTAATTCCTCCCATCAGACCAGACCAGAAAAAATTCAGAAATTTTTAATTTCCAAATTGCCTCGCGACATCGTCTTGAAGAGAGACAACTTTGTGAACAAATCGGACCAGTAGTTTCTGAGATCATCGCGTTTTAGTTAACAAACAACAAATTCTTCAGACAAACTCTTCAGCTTTATATATCAGTATAAGATTATGCCAGGAAGGTCGTCAAAATGTCTTCGTCAGGTACCATGGCTTGCCCCAGGGCTGGATACATTTAACTTGCTAAACCGTTCCTACTTATTGAGAAGTCTCGTATAACATAGTATCTACATGTACAGGCTACATCAAATCTTATACTCAAGTCAAAGTTTATGTCGACGACACTTAACCTAAAAAGAGGCGTAAAGAGGCAGCCTAGGCACCTAGGTGACACTCGACGCAACACCTAACGTGAAGTTGAGATAAAATTCTATTTGGATTTTGTTTTTTTATTTCCTGAATGTAATATTCACCGACAACAGAACTAAGTTTTGAGCAGTTTATTAATTGCGTCAAGAAAAAAGAAAGAGACGTCAAAGGAAGTTTTTGAAGTTATATTCTTTTGGCGAATTAGGGAAAAACGGTAAGAGTAAATTTTTACGATGCGCGCGCACACCGCCTCAAAACACCGACACCATGAAGTTAGCTATAGTCAACATTTTAGTTCAAAAAAAAAGGTTTGACGGTTAACTTTCAATAATTCAAACAATACCTTTTTTCTATTTCTTATTCAATTGCCATTTTTATTTGATAGATATTATTTATAAATTTTTATTTAAAGGCAATTTTATAAGTAGTTACAGTATCTTTGTTTTAATTTTTGTAATATGGGTATTTGGCCTAAAATAAAAGCATTTGTTAGTATTTTGATTTTAGATTTTAACTAGGTAACTCGTATAACCTAACTATGGTCTATGGTTCTTGCCACAAGGTGTTGTATTTGTATTGTATTATCATAATTTGAGTTTTTCGTGGTCATGGATTTAAGGTTATTAAAAAAAAAACTATTTTTTATTTTTTCAAATGTCAAGTTCCTGTCAAGATCCTCCGAATCGGTGTCGTAACTTAGACAGCGCCTAACATTGTTAGACATCACATAAGAATTCGTGAAACGTTTTTTTACTAAGAATCAACTAAATCACTAGGCATCCGATTAAAGCGATTCTTAGATTAATTGATAACGGGCATACGATCTATAAACAGAACTAAAAGCCATAATGCTGCCAATCCACATCAGTGAAAATCAGCTGGACACAAGTTACAAGCGTGCAAAGTCACGGGTAAAATCAACCCTAACAAAGTTGAGTAAATTATTACTTTATTTTTGTAGTCAGTTCATAACGCAAAGGGTAAAAATAAGGCAAGGGATAAGTAGGAAGGCTTAGGATAGATTTACAGCATTACGGTCTTATTGGGGTCAGGCTCATCTCGAACGAGGCGGATTAGGCCTTCTCAACTTTCTTAGGGTTGATGGATCTATTGTTACAAAGTCGCTTTTTCGCTTGCTTATTTTTAAAATCAATTATTTATTTTTATATTGTAATGATATTTTCAACTCTCAACTTGACAGCCGAATGGCATAGTGAGCAGCGAGCCTGCTTTCTGAGTCCAAGGCCAACGTCCAAGGTGGGGTCGATTCCCACGAATGGAAAATGTTTTTGTGATGGCCATGAATGTTTTTCAGTGTCTGGGTGTTTATATGTATATTATAAGTATTAATGTATATCTATATATATAAAAATGTTATGTTGGTTTGTGTACGCTTCGAAAACTCAAAAAGTTCTGCACCAATCAGGCTGAAATTTTAGCATGATATTTAATACGCATCAAGAATTGATTTATTTTCAAGGATTATCTATTTATTTATTTATTTATTCAATAACAATGTGCAACAGCGAAGCGTGGCAGGGTACAGCTAGTTATTCATAAAATTATTCATTAGTTATCCTAGTATCCATAACACAAGTTACGCGTACTTTGGGGACTAGATGGCGATGTGCGTATTGTCGTAGTATATTTATTTATTTTAGACTTAGTTATTTAGCTAATTCAGTATTTGTAGTGTAAATTATTGCTTTATTTTAGAGGTCAGTTCATAACACAATGAGAGAAAACATGGCAAGGGATGAGAAGGAAGATTTCGGATAGATTTAGACCATTACGGTATTATTGGGGTCAGGCTCATTTCGAACGAGGCGGAGAAGGTCTTCTCAACTTTATTCGGGTTGATAAAACGAGGCGGAGAAGGTCTTCTCAATTTTATTCGGGTTGATGGATCTATTGTTACAAAGTCGACCTTTTATTCAGTTATTGAAGTTATACTTCTTTTGGCGCGTTAGGGAAAAATGATGAGGGTAAATTTCTGCGATGCGCGCGCACACCGTCACAAAAATCTACACCCTGAAGTTAGCTGTAAGGTTTGACAGTGTACACAGTACACTTTCAATTGTTAAAGTCTACGGGCTCATTCCGGTGATTTAATTGATTCAATTGTACAAAAATTGTAATGTTGAGTGAAACTTTGTTATCCGATAACGATTCTATTAGTGTTCCAAATTTAATTACGTTTACTTTGTCAATTTTTTTGTGATATTTAAATAAACTTAAAATAAGTAGATAATGCGTTATAATAAAACTTTCAATGTATTAAATACCTTTTTTCTATTGTTTGTGGTTTTTTTCTACAAACATAGAATAAAAAAATTTGAAAAGATTTTTATCTTGTTACGCCAAAGAAGTATAAGTTCTAACACGTGTACATAAGAACACACACGGTTTTTTTTCAAATTAAATTTTTTCTTTTTATAGATACTGTCATGATATTTTCTACTTCAATTATTCAGCTAATACAGTATCTGAAGAGTAATTTATTGCTCTTCTTAGAAGGCAGTTCATAACGCAATAGGAGAAAACATGACAAGGGATGAGAAGAAAGGTTAGAGATAGATTTCGAGAATTACGGTCTTATTGCGGTCAGGCTCATCTCGATAGAGGCAGATAAGGTCTTCTCTTTCTTAGGGTTGATTAATCTATTTTTAGAAAATCGTCTTTTTGATTGTGTATATTAAGAATTCGAATTCTAGACGAATTTATTGTTGTTTTCTTGTATTCTAATTAAAGGCCGATTGGCAATATGGGCAGCGATCCTGCTTTCTGAATGCAAAATGATTGCATGATGAAAATTAATGTTTTTCAGTGTCTGGGTGTTTATCTATATATTATGAGTATTTATGTGTATAATTCTTAAAAATTTTCATGAGTCATCTTAGTACCCTTAACAAAAGCTGCGGTTTCTTTGGGGCTACATGGCGATGTGTGTATGTCGTATTTATTTATTTAATTTAATTATATGCTCAGCTGATTTATTCACTACGGTCTTAATTCGAATTGTGAGACTTCGTGACCTACAAGAAGAGTCACTACAAATAGACACTCTCCGTATCAAAAGTGCTTATAAAGTAGGCCTACTTGAAATAAATGAATTTTGAATTTTTGAACGTTCGAAATAGCTGACGAAGACATAAGCCGATGTAAAGTTACTATTCAATTTAAGAGTCTCTAATAACTAATCTAAGAAGATAATAGATTTTTTTGTTATTATAACATCTTATTTGATTCAGTGTTTTTTTTTATACTTATGAGATTTTCCCAACAATAAATTTTACATGATCGAACTAAGATTTGTTAGCAATCTCAATTTATTTAACACTTGACTGCAATCTCACCTGGTATTAAGTGATGGTTCCGTCTTAGATTGTAACGGTTTAACCTGTTATGTTAGCGACTTTGTTATCACAAATGTAACATTTTACACAAATGTGTGACAATAAATACGATTTTTCTTTCTTTCTTTTATGGGTATGCCAGTTTTATTTAACCCGTACCCGGCCGCGGCATCTTACTGGAACCCTTAATCTAGGTTTGTAACAACCACGGCAGCAGCCTCCCAGAACAGAGGAGAAAATTCTGAAATTATAGATTCCGCAAATTGACCTTTCCGGGGATTGAACCTGCAACCTGCCTCTTATAAGACCAAAACGATGACCACCGCGCCATGGAGTTCGTCAAACTATTAATCTATTATCTTAACTAAAGAAGGTTCATAAAGCAAAAGTTAAAATAAGAAGTAGGTAAGCTTAAATGGATTTGCAGCATTAAGATGTTATTGGGTTCGGCATCATATCGAACGTAGCGGATTAGGACCTCTCTACTTTCTTAGGGTTGGATATTGGATCTTTAGTAATAAAGTCGCAAGTTTATTCAATTATTTTGTACTCGTATTTTATTTAAGAAAGGATTGCGGTTATGTGAGACGGTCACCACGTCACATAGGGATAAAAAACGTCGATATATATTGTATCAATAAATAGGTTGTCTACCTGGCTGATAGGTATCAGCCATCTACAGTCATCTTAGTACCCTTAACAAAAGCTGCGGTTTCTTTGGGGCTACATGGCGATGTGTGTATTGTCGTATTTATTTATTTAATTTAATTATATGCTCAGCTGATTTATTCACTACGGTCTTAATTCGAATTGTGAGACTTCGTGACCTACAAGAAGAGTCACTACAAATAGACACTCTCCGTATCAAAAGTGCTTATAAAGTAGGCCTACTTGAAATAAATGAATTTTGAATTTTGAACGTTCGAAATAGCTGACGAAGACATAAGCCGATGTAAAGTTACTATTCAATTTAAGAGTCTCTAATAACTAATCTCTAATATAAGAAAGGAGAATTAATAATAAATGAATAAACAAATATACTACGACAATACACACATTGTCACCTAGCCCCAAAGTAAGCGTAGCTTGTGTTATGGGTACTAAGATAGCTGATGAATATTATTATTTACACATAAATACTTATAATATACAGATAAACACCCAGACACTGAAATAAATTATGTTCAATATCAAACATTTTCCAGTTGTGGGAATCGAACCCACGAACTTGGGCTCAGCAGGGTCGCTGCCCACTGCGCCACTCAGCCGTCAAGAAATACTTGAATGATGTAGCATTAGAAAATAAAAAAGTACTAGGTATGGTACGTATTTGTACTAGTGTCCAGAACTTGGTTAAAACTTATTGCACGCACTCATATGCAATTAAATGTTATGACCGCATTTATCCACTTAAAGGTATTTAACACCGAACAGCTGTGAGCATGCTAAGTTACATGTTACTGAAGAAAAATTTACTTAGGTCACGCCACCTTACATATTTTAATTGGCTCGATACTTCGATATGGAGGTAGGACATGCAGGCGAAATTATGGGTTACGGCCATTTTTGGTAGGAATTAAAAGTTTTTTTTTGTTTCATTGCTTAGAAATATATTTTTAACTTTATTCAAGTAAAATAAAGACTTGAATTGTACTAAAACAATCAAAATTTATTTCTTTACAATAAACTGTACGACGATTCTAAACACACTCTCGTCTATGCCACTATAAACTTAGTCCAATGTTGTTTTTGTTATCACCATTTCATTTCTTGACAACCTCCCTGGCGCAACGATGACTGGTTGTGAATTAAATAGGAGGTCCCGGGTTTGATTTCCGGCAGGGCCAATTTGGTAATTTATATTGTTGGTCTGGTGGGAGGCTTTGTCCGTGGCTAGTTACCGATTTAGTGTTCCGGTGCGATGTCACGTAGTACTCGATTATTGGCGTACTCCCTGACAGGTAAGCCCGCTAACATCTTAGACTGCATCATCACTTACCACCAGGTGAGATTGCAATCAAGACCTAACCAAAAAAAAGCATTGTGTCTAATTAAAACTATTTAAAATCATATACTCACGATTTTTTTAACGTATACATAATCGGCTATACCTACTATTAAATATTTTTTAGGAAAATCTAATCAATATTTTTTTGCATGAGTGGCAACCCTAAGGAAAACATAAAATTTGTGGTCAAAAGTTTACTGGAAAAGCGGTCACGTTAAATGAAATATTAAATTTGTGGTCAGCGGAAAAGTCAGATACTTTTTGCAGCACGTAAAATCTGTTTTATCATATTAGTGTCGTAGTTAGCGAATTAATCTGGGGCAATATAACTAACTTTTTCATTTAATTGTTTTTTTAACCCCCGACGCAAAAACAACGGACTGTTATAAGCTTGACGTGTTTTGTGTGTGTGTGTGTGTATGTGTGTTTGTGTGTCCGTGGCATTTTATTATCGTTGAACATCGTAAGCCACTTTAATCTATCCGATCTACTCTAACTCGAAGCAATATTCAAAATAATAGAAGTTTACTACACCAGTTATAAACCAATTTTAAAAATAATTTCTCGACATAGAATACTTTATACACTCGTAATTTTTTAAATCACAGTACTTAAGGGATTTTTATAAATTCGACAAAAAATGCGGATGAAATTACGAGCAAATAGTTATATGTATGGCTATAATATAATTTGAATTAACTTCATTGCACAACCGAAAATAAACGGTTCACAAAACGCGGACTTAATCCTTAGTAATTTTTTTACCAGTCTACCTTAGGACGTGAGAGAAAAACGAGTGAGGGTGTGGCCAAAAACTTTAGGAAGTAAAGTAAAAAAAAATATGAATGGAAAGAAATATTTACAAATATACTAAAACTATATAAAACAAAGTAGGTTACTACTTTTTATATATGATTCATAAAGTCATAAGAGCTAATTAAATTCTCAGCTTTTTCTCAGCGATGGTAAGGTTGAGTGCATTCATAATGTCTTTGATCTGTACAAATAAATAAAACTGAAGTGGTTCTCTGTGATTTTGAAATGATTGCCCCTTGACAATCTGTTCTAGTGATTTGAACGATGTATATAACGCAAATAACAAGCCTTCATAGCCTAGTGTTTGCGGCTACAGCCTAACCGGGAAGCGAATTCTATCCCCGTAATCTCTAACTTTTCGCAGCTATGTTAAGTATTTTTTTATTTAAGCAATAAGAATCGAACTTGCGGTGCTAACGGTGACGGAAAATATAAAATATCGGACCTAAATGGGGGATGAAAATTTGTATAAAATCCTTCATTTATTTTTCAAGGTAATTTCATGAAACTTTGATTTTAGGTTTACGTTTAAAAAAAAAAAATCTCGTTTCACATATTTTAAAAATTGCCAAAGGCTTCAAATAAGGGATGAAAATTTATATGAAAGTTTCTGATTTTTTTATGTAATTTGCGTTCATCTATTTCTATTAGCGGCAAGACATTTTTTTAAACTCTTGTAGTTAAAATTTACCAAAACAAAATTTTAACTTAACGTAAGCGAAGCCGCGGGCAAGAGCTAGTTAAAATATAAAAATGATGATAAAAAATCTCAGTTCTCGGCATTAATAAACCATGCCGTACGGTGAGGGCAGAGCAGAATACAGATGTCACCAACGATCGATCAAGTGAATATAACTGAAAACGGGCAGCAGCGTCTTCTGTTCTAGTCCTACCATCTACTGCGATCACCGATCCTATAAATATGTATGATGTTTGCTGTATGATCCAAATCTGGGATTATGGGATTTGATAATAATTGTTAAAGCCCACCAACCCACAAAGAACTAGCGTGGTGGATACTCTAGATGAGAGCGGAGGCCAATGCCCAGCAGTTATTAATTGGTTCAGGATGATGATCCAATCAAATCAAATCAGCCAGGGAAATGATATTGATAAATAAATAGGAATTAAGCGGTGAGCAATTAAAGTTGAAAACAAACCTAGTTTCTGTAATAAAGTACCTAATTGTAGGTACATATAGTTAATTATCCGATATCGGCAGCCTTATTAATTAATATACGGTCTCAGCGGGATTTCTCACCATGAATCAAACTTTCCTCTATATTGAATCAACTTGCTTTATTGGATGCGATATTACCTACTTTGCCACTGACTTTATATTGGAGTGGACGTGAAAAGAATTCTATAGACACAAAAATATATCCGCTGGTCTATTTATGATACTGATGATGCAGTCTAAGATAGCGGGCTAACATGTTAGGGTATGGCAGTTGTAATCAAACCATAATCCATTAACACATCGGTTGACCTTGTTTGTTTCGGTTTCTATGCGGCAGCGTACCGGAACGATTGTGGGCCAAAGCCTTCCATCTGACCAGACCAGAAAAAATTCGGAACTTATAAATTCCCAAATAACCCCTACCGGACATCGAACCTGGGTCTTCTCACTTATAAGACCACAGCGCTGACCATTGCGCCAAGAAAGTCAGCATAGGTTCTGTAAATTCTGTTTTTGAACTTGCAATAATTAATATTTGCACCTGTCGGTATAAAACATCCAGGGAACTAACCTACTGAATCTTATTAATAATCGTGGCATAACGTCAGATTACTTATGGAGTGTTTTTACGTTCTGAGATTTAAAAGTTGGTGTCAGTTGAAGTACGCCTTATTTATTTAATTGAACAATATTATTGGTCCGTAATAGTTCGTGAATACTCATACAGATGGCGCTGTTTTTTTTTTGTCTCGAATTATAAAAACATGTTTTTGCAGGAATGCATCTATACATTTATATCCTTGTATTTAATTAATTAATGTTTTACTTTTCATAAACGAGTAATACAAAAAAACGCCTGGTACCTACTTATGTTTGTATTCGAAGTTCTAATTTATATATATAAATGAAAGTTGTGTTAGTTACACCATTTATAACTCAAGAACGGCTGGACCAATTTTTATGATATTTGATTTTTTGGATTTCTGTTAGTTCGGAATAGGATAATAAATATTTAAATATAACATTCATCAAAAAAAAAAGATCCGCGGTACGAAGTACGCCGTGAGAGCTAGTAAACAATAAAATTAATCGAAATGCTGCTACTCACGTACTCGTATGTAAATATAATACTAGATGTGCCACGCGGCTTCGCCCGCGTAATTTTGGGAGGCAGCGTACTTAGTTATATATGAGATTTTGAGATTTTTTCACAAACATTTTTTAATCTTAGGTAATTTTTTTTTTAATGAAAATTATACTATATTATTTCTAATAAATACCTCCTAGAATATGTATAAAAAGTTTCATGGAGATCGGTTTCGTAGTTTTTGCGTTAAAGCATAACAAACAAACTTACATTGACATTTATAATATTAGTAGGGATAGTGGTGAAATAAAAACAGTTTCTCGCTCAAAACCCTTAGCACATGTAGCGGTAGGTAGCACTTACCGACACAGGGGTTGTGGTTGACTACGGCGAAGATACGGTCGCAGCGTTTCTTCATGTGTGTGTTGGGGCAGATACAGCCGAAGAGTGGGGACAGGCGGAGTCCGGCCCAGGCTTCGCGGCAAGATTCCCTGGAACAAACAGGCACGAGATTGACATCCTTCAGTTAGTTGTAGAGCTTTATGTAACAGAGCTCATCCGGGGAAATGATAACGCCATGCTTATTTCTGCGGCCAAGCAGCATTGTTGCAATGCTGTGTTTCGCTCTGAAAGGCTAGGCTGCCGGTCTCGCGCTGTTGGTGCCATACCAAACTTCGAGGTCTGGTTGTCAAGGAAAAGTGGAAATGTAACCTTTAGACTGACTCAGGTACTCACCGGGCATGGTTGTTTCGGGGAGTACCTGTGTCGGATTGGTTGTGAGGCGACACAAAAATGTCACCAAGAAGGAGGCTGCTGAGCGAGATCGAGAGCGAGCCAATCCTGCTCGGAGAAGACAGCGCCCGAGAGCTGGTGCTAACAACGCTCGTTCACCTGCTCAATAGTTCCAGACGAAGAAACATCAGGGTCGAGAACGGTCTGACACCATCACCTCTACAAAGTGACGTACCTACAGGAAATCGGGAATCGTAAATCTTCCCGGGACGAGCTATAAGCGTTGTGCAAGGGAGGCACCGGTGCGTTCCTAAGAGATCCCGGAGCCTCCCATTATGTACTGAGGCTGGCTACCGAGGGGGTTTTAGTGGGTAGAAATCCCACATAACCCAAATTCTCCCACAGAGAAAATATAATGAGAAAGAAAAAAATATAAAGGCTACCGGTCTCATTAAATGTGCTTGACGCTTAAAATCTAGGCATCAGATTGAAGAAGAAGAAACACTTTATTGCACGTAAACATACACATAGGAAAAGAAACATTAATGAAACAGTAAACAATGTATACATGCAAAGGCAGCCTTATAGCTGCAAGCAATCTCTTACAGGCAACCTTTGTAGACAGGACTTACAGCAAGAGAACGGGATAGTGCCAAGAGTGTTGTAATATTTACATAAATACTAAAATGTATAGATACTAATACATAGATAATTTAAATAAATATACGTAATATATAAGTATAAAATATATATAATATATATAAATACATGAGTGTGCTAAAGGCAGTTGCCAGAGAGGAGTGGCGACGAATAGTCAAGCGCGCCACAACCCTTAAGTGACGACCACGACCGCTCTGACAAGAGCGAACCGACTGAGAAGAAGATATATAAATATATATAATATACATAATATTATATAAAAGTAGATTTTAATACATAATTTACAGACAGTAATAAAGCAACAACTTCAACTGCCAACACCCAAAGAGAGGTAGTAGTCCTTCAGACGACTCTTAAATATCGGAAGGGAATTACTTCCACGGACTTCAGCAGGCAGATTGTTCCAGAGCATAATTGCCTTAAAGATGAAAGAATTACCGATGAACTGGTTGATGTATACAGGGTGGCACGTTGCGGTCTGTGTTTCTTGGTTGCTCTGCGAAGTATTGCTTGTGTATAGACGATTGTTTTAAGGTGAGCCATCAGCTTTCTCCGTCAATAGGAGTGAAATCAAAACATTATGAATATACTTTTATTGTAGAACACAAACAGTACATAAAACAGCGTATACAATTTGCTGGCTTTATTGCTACATAGCAATATCTTCCACGCAGCCAATAGCGTAGCATATAGACACATACTAGTAGAAAAATATTTAATTACTTCAATAAATATATAAATACAACAGTGAAGATAAATAAATACAAATATATAGATATCATCAGTCAATACATATAACATCCTTACACGTCGAGCCAATACCACCAGCGTGCGCTTCATACACACACAAAAGAAGTGCCTACCTAAACCTGTATAGAACTCATAAAGTAGAAAGGTTTCCTGTTTTATGTCATCTTTCTGCTTAATGTCTATCCTGGTCAAAAACCTTATATTATATACTAGCTGTTGCCCGCGACTTCGTCTGCGTTTGATTTTGATTTTGATGTGGCATTAAATTTGTAGTAGATCTAAAAAAAACTAAAGTATTCAGTATCGCTAAGCCTTAAATGAGGGGTTTGCTGCTGTCCGCTGAGGAGTTCTGTCCTCTATCTCCAACCACAGTCAGGGCAAAATAAAACACATATTATAACCTCTATAGTACAAAAATAATTATTTAAATCGGTTATAATTTGTCGGAGTTATGGTGTAAAATCGTCAAACACTCATCCCCTCTCCCAAAGGAACCGCTTAATGTCGGGATAAAAAGTATCCTATATTACTTCTTACACTTCTAAGAATATGTGTACAAAGTTTCATGAGGATCGGTTCAGAAGTTTTTGCGTGAAAGCATAACAAACAAACTTACATTGACATTTATGATATTAGTAGGGATTAGAGATAGGGATAGGGATTTTTAAAGATAAATGTCAAATAAACCCTACGGCCCAGCCTGGTGATTATAGGCAAACCTTCCCTTTGAGAGAGGCCTTTAATCCATAAGTGGACTGCTATAGGCTAGTAAAAAAATTGTATCTTGCAAGACACCAGTATTGTATCATCGAGTGCTTGGATCTTATGCTGAATGGTTGAAAGTGGACTTAATATATTAAACAATAAATAAATAAGCCGTGGATGCCTGAGGTAGAGATGATAATCTGAATACCTATATCTATATACATTAACCGAAAATTTAAGTTCAAAAATATCCATACAATAGGTGTCTATTGTAAGAAGCTTTCTCTTTTAAAGTTGCTACAGACTAAGCTTATTGTTCAATACAATACAAAGTTATCGTACAAATTTACAGCGAAACTTTTGCTTTGTCAAGCTGAAAAAACTAAATAACAGTTGAACAAACCAAACTATTATTTTTCCCTCAAAAGGTAAAAGTTTACAGTCGAATCGAATCGGAAAACATTTGGGAGCAATTTGTCCCAACTTGAAAATTCTGTTCGAATTTGGAAAAGTGCTCGTTGGCATTTTGTTCATTTAATATTTCGGAAAAAACACTGCAAATACTCAAAATGTTTCTTCAAAAATTTTAAACACTTACCTAACACTTGATGGATTTTGATTTTATTATATATTTATTTTCTGAATTAAAATTATGTAAATTAAACCAGTAATGAAATTTAAAGAAAAAAACATCCACAACGAAACCAGATAGCTAAACCAGTTCTTAGTTTTATACTGGGTTATTTTCATCTACTTATATATATTACGTATATTACATATATTTATATATAAAATGTAAATTTATATTCATATATTATGTATATTTATTTAAATTATCTAAGTATGTATTTGTATCTATACATTTTGGTTTTCATGTTTAAATATCAACACTCCAGGCACGGGATAGTGCCTGGAGTGTTGATATTTCTTTTGCTGTAAGTCCTATCTAAAAAGGTTGCCTGCAAGAGATTGCTTGCAGCAATAAGGCCGACTTTGCATGTCTACATTGTGTACTGTATACTCCTTACTGTTTCTTTTCCTGTATTGCACGTAATAAAGTGTTTCTTTTACAACTTCTTCTTTAAATTTCTCACTTTATTACACTATCCTAGTTAATTATTTAATAGGTACTGTGAAACCGCTTTATAATCAACGCTTTATAACCATATTATTGTTCGGGCACCAAGCCTGGCGGCCAATGTGCGAAATCCCCAATGTAATCTCCTAATGGATGTCCATTGTGTACTTTTAGGTCACCCAGTTTCATATTTATTAATGCATCGGACGATTTTAACTCGTGCTTATTTCAGTTAACTGTAATAAAGTAACTGGCTCGTTTGTCATGGAAACGTTTGAAAAAATACACGTTAAAAGCTATGTTAAGTTTATGACCTCTTTGGCACAGAGAACGCTGTGGTCTTTTCTGTAGATGGTGGACATCCACTTAAAACCACAGTGATCACCGCTGCGCCAGAGAGGACGACATAGTTTTACCTTCCGGGCAACCAAAATTAGTTGCCTGGAAGATATATAAGGCGTACTAAAGGCAACTAAAGGCAACCAAAGGCATACTAAGAAAAAACTGCAGATGCATTATACAGTAAATATACTAAAACATAAAAGAACACCGAATATTTTATCACCCATACTCATACCATTATATACTCGTAAAATATTCCGGGCCGATACTGAGGCTGAGCGTGCTCTTTGAGTAAGGTACTGGGATGGAAACCTCCTTTTCCTAACTCCAGGGTTATAATCATCAGGCTATCTAATATTCCACTGCTATCCACATACCTCCTATTTAATGGATGGGAGGGTTGTGGAGCATAAACCCACCAAGCTGCTTGATTGCGAGTTTGGGGATTTGAATTTCAGTACCTGTCTTCTATTCGGCATTCGCCTTCGCGTGCTTTGCACGAGATCTCCAAGCACTAGGGTGGACACCGAAAATTTCCTAACTCTAAGCTGGTTCTAAGAATGTTTTTGAACAGAAAACCAAATATTTTACAATTCTTGGCACGACTTAGTCCGTATTTTAATACACCAACCGCTAGACTAATTACGGGTTCGAGCATAAACCCACCACGCTGCTCCATTGCGGGTTGGTGGGGATGTGATTTTCAGTACCTGTCTTCCATACGGCATTCGCCTTCGCGTGCCTTGCAAGAGTTCTTGAAGCGTTCGAATAGCACCGAGCAGGCTTTCTCGTTGTGGCAAACGCTGAGGGCATACGTGCAGGTTGGCAGGGTCTCAACTGGGTACGGGTCCTTTTCTGTAAATAAAGAGTACATCGTCATCATCATATCAACCAATTACCGGCCCACGACAGGGCACCGGTCTCCTCCTATAATGGGGGGGGGGGGGGGGGGGGCGGGGGGAAGGAGGAGGCCGTAGTCCACCACGCTGGCCCAGTGCGGATTGGTTGACTCCACGCACCTATGATAATATTATAGAGAACTCTCAGGCATGCAGGTTTCCTCAAAAGGTTTCCCTTCAACGCTGAAGCAGGTGATATTTTAATTTCTAAATGCACATAACTAAGAAAAGTAAGAGGTGCGTGCTGGGTCCTATCCACTGGCTCGCTTTAATTATTGTGTTTTATTTATATTTATTTATTTATATCTTTTTTTTATATTTAGTTGTATGTTGTAGTAAGAATTTATAGTGGTCGTGGAAAGATAATTATTATTTTTAATATTTCTATCTTAGAATTAGAAGGGTTTAAGCCGTAGTCAACTTTTGCGAACATTGTAGAGAATTCTTATCCATTCAGGTTTCCTCACGTTGTTATTCTTCACCGTTGAAGCGAGTGATATCTATCACGATAAGCTAGAGGCCACAGAATTAAGAACATAATATTGAAGCATCAAAAACCACTCCACTTTAGTAGTGTTTCCCGAACAGGCGGTTCTTTTACCTCTAATGTTTGCCATAAAATGGGGGAAATGGGAAAAGCTTGACAGCTAGCAATGCTGCTACTGAAATCCATACACTAGGAAATCGATTGGAGTTAGCAATCCGTTGCAAGCGACGGATTATACCTGTGTCCACCTAACTAAATCTAAACCACATAATACATATCTTAATATACCATAAATACTTAAATAGTATTAGTATATTTATTTTTTATATTTATCAATAGTATTATTGTATTTGTGTAGTCTGGTTTATGTATTAGTATGTAGATATTCGTATGTATGTACTAAATAGTGTACCCCACCTATTTGTTTTCTTTTTAGTTTTCCTAATCCTAAGATTGCCTGGCAGAGATCGCTACTTAGCGATAAGGCCGCCTTTTGTATCCTGCTTCATTCTTAATGTGTTTGTTCTGTTTTTTGTCTAATTTTTCTGAGTGGTGTACAAATAAAGAGTATAAATAAATAAATAAATCGCAGGCGATCTTGAAGATCGCATGCAATCTGGAGCGTTCTCACTTGCAAGCTCATTTGCGTAAGTCTTGCAAGAGTTTCTTGCTATAACGTTTACAGATCCATTATTATATCATCGATTAGCTAACAATACCGTTGAAGTTAAATTAGCATAGTCTTTAGGAGGTACAATAAGCTGCTCTGATACATTATATAACTACAAGCAATTATCGCTTGATAAACCTGTGGATAATGTAAAAAATTAAGAGTTTTCTTAACAATATTGATGAGTTTAATACCCACTAGATTTTTGCATGGTAAGATTGCATGTTAAGTGTGTACCGAAAATTTTGGTAATTTCACTCGCGCGATTAACGATATTGAAAATGTTACTGGTGCAAGCTAATCATACAAGTTACTCGTACAAGCAATATACTGACTGACAAATTCCACTTGCACATGCAAGTGGAATTTGTCAGTCAGTGGGAAAAGCTTGACAGCTAGCAATGCTGCTAGCTGTCAAGCTTTTCCCATTTCCCCCATTTTATGGCAAACATTAGAGGTAAAAGAACCGCCTGGTCGGGAAACACTACTAAAGTGGAGTGGTTTTTGATGGCCCTTCAGACCAGCTCAAAGCAGCATTGCTTTGAGCTGGTCTGAAGGGCGTGTTTGCTGGTGTGATTACAGGTATATGAGTCTTAACACCTACGCCTCAGGTTGTTGGATACCGGTTTATAGGCAAAGGTTTTTCAAAAATTCAAATTCAAAATATATTTCTTTACAAAAATGTCAGAATACATACACATACATATACACACACACACACACAAACATACACAGAAACACGCATACTTATTTTGTATATTATAGGTTGTTATTTTTTTATTATCATTTAAATTTCTTTATAACATGTCTGTCCTTTTGTATATCATTGTATCTCTTGTTTTGTTTGTTTACCTACCTTCATTTTAATGTATTTTGTTAAGTTTATTTTAATTGTAATGGAAGAGCGGAGTCTTCTGACACAGGGGTAGTAATACTACTCTTAAAAGAAAGCTTCAGCGATATATTGATGCCACTTTGTTTCTTACCGAAATAAACTATTTTTTTTTATTTTTTTATTATTATTTAGAATAGCGGTGAGGGCCTACAAAGGCTTCGGAAATCCTTTCGGGGTGACTGAGTTCGACACCTGGCATGAATCTCTAACTTTTAAAAGTTATGCGTAGCGTTTTAAATTATGCTATTGGAGGCATCGTCAGAAAACCTGCACGCCTGGGATTTCTCCATAATTCTCAAAGGGCTGTGAAGTCTACCAATCCACCGTCCCTACTCATTCTGTGAGATATCTATTCATAAATTCATATTATTCATATATCTACAACGTGTAAATGAAAACCGAAATATAACTTCACATGTATTACAGGTATGTTATTTAGGTACTGTCTCTGAGACTTATCTGTGTAACAGAACATTTTACTGATAGAAATTAGATAGGGCCCTAACATACCATGCAATATAAAAATCAAGTGCGCCTAGCGTAGGTACTATGCGCGTTTCGGTCTTTTATCTTCAATATGGTTGCTTAGAATATATTGAATTACTTTGTATGAAAAATTAATATGCAAGAAGCATATTTATTTATTCAATATTTTTACAGAGTGATTCATTATGCACCGATCAACAGTAATTAGTAATTCAGTTACACGTTGTACAATGTGGTTTAGCGCAAAAAAATCCTAATCACAATTTTACGACTAAACTACTGCAGCATAATGTATACTTACTAACAGATTTAACCAGTAATAGTAATTGGGTATAACTTCAGACCCGATGTAGGGCGAGCAAAATCGATACCGTTTCTAATTTTATAAACTTCACGGCCTCTCAGGTGGTTCTTTATTTCTGGACCTATGCCAAATAGAAAACCACGGTTATGCAACAGATTTGTATTACCGGCTCTACAAATCTTTTTCAGCCATTTTTTCCTTACTTTGGATTAGAGGTTTTGAATTTGAATGGACTACTTTTGGTGCTATTTGCTTAACAGCCTATATCTAAAAAAGAGATTCTTAATTCGACTTGTACGATTATTTACCCGCTTTTTAATGTATCATGATTTAATGATTGAATGCTTTTTATAAGGAAAACTAATTGGAGATATTCTTGAAGGCAAGATTCTGAAGAAGATAAGGAAAATCTTTGATTGTGATTTCAAAATCACGATTCCTTTTAACCTGTAATTATTTGAACTCCAAATTACGGGTTTCGAAAGATGATAAAAACCCCTCAGGGCAAGAGTTAGTCTGAGTATAATAAGTAATTTAGAAATCAAAAGATCCAAACAGTTTAATGAATAGCGGTGAGGAATAGTTGATGATGAATCTTGGTAAGTAAGTTAATTTCTAACCCGTTAGCCACCCAACCCATCAAAGTTGTAGTTTAACAAACAGAAATATATATTTGAATTTAATTAAGATGTTACGACCATTAGATAACGTGCTTCGCTGAGCAAGGCAGAGATAGACATGTTAATATCAATTATGCTAATCCATAGCCATTTTGAGGCTTACTTCGCGATTGAAATGCAAAATCTTCTAGATTATTCTGTCTTGGCTTTATGGTATACGTTACTGTTATTCTAATATATGTACTTGCTTTAATTCATAGAAATGTAAACCCATTGATCGGATAAATTTGTTACCACAAATGTTTTGGTGGCTTTTATATTATAGATTTCACATTCGCGGCTTAATCTTCGTCGTCGTCATCAGTCAAATTATTGTCCCAATGCTGGTTATAAAATTTCCTTGCCATTAAAACTATATTATATGTTTAAAGTCTTGCGCGCTTTGACGGTGAGTGGATACTTTATTAGATTAAATGTCTATAAAGATACACCTTTAACCTCTTACTACTGCAGTTAAAAATGTATCAGCAATCAAAGATTTAAATAAATCTCAGTGCAATTCATTTAGACAAATGGATACTCGATTTCACTCCATGTTATTTTGGGGTGGATATTTTTTCTATTTCTGTATAAACTCTTTGTTACGTTGCTGTTCGCTGTACGGATACGGTTTCCATACTAAGATAGGCGTGTTTGAAATCTTTTTAATATTTAAAACGATTCATAAATAATCGTGTAAGAGTCTTAAAAATTAGCCACAGAATAAAGAAAGATATATATAACAAGTTTTTTAAAATAATATCTTACCCTTCTTCATGACGAACACGCAGGGATGATCGAACAGAAAGTCGCGGAACGAGTTGCATTCGGGGTCAACGTTCGGTTCCCGGCAGAGGCAGGTCGGTTTAAAGAACGGGAATGCTTGCAGAGTACGAAGGGCTGCCTGGCATTTGGTCACGGTCACTGTTGAGCAAGCCACTGGAACAAATAAACAGGACTTATAACAAGCGAGATAACCAATCCTTACTAAAATATATCTATATATATTGATGGCCGAGTGGCGCAGTGGGCAGCGACCCTGCTATCTGAGTCCAAGGTCGTGGGTTCGATTCCCACAACTGGATAATGTTTGTGTGATGAACATGAACGTTTTTCAGTGTCTGGTTGTTTATCTGTATATTATAAGTATTTATGTATATTATTCATTAAAATATTCATCAGTCATCTTAGTACCCATAACACAAGCTACGCTTACTTTGAGCTAGATGGCGATGTGTGTATTGTCGTAGTATATTTATTTATTATTTATTTATTTTATTATATCAAAATTGTGTATGTCTGTTTTTTTGCTACCCATGTTCCGATTAACCGTTGAATCCAACTTTATCAAATTTGGCATACATGTAACTTGCAGACTGGAGATGGACAGGGAATCCTGGAAAAGCTGCTGGTAAAAGCTACCAATGGAATTAAAAGAGTTGCACTTTACCTATTCGTGGCTTAGCCGCTAAACTTATCTTCGTAAAATTTTGTTCAAATAGTTTGCATCCAAACATTCAAAAATGTTTTATTAATTTAGACCTTATCACAGGTACTTATGAAGCGTTCATACATTTAACATGTTACACTAATGTGATAACTGCATTCGTTAACTTAAAACTAAAGCTAGGAGGGTTCCAAATGCGCTCTGGTCTAAGAAGAGCCTACAACAAACTTAGCCAGGTTTTTTTTGTTATCACCATCTCACAGTCGAGTTAATGTTGAGCTATGAAGTCAGAGCAATTCATACCCAAGCTTTTTTATCATACACGTAATCCTTAATACTATGATAGCTCCTGGAGATAGCAATAAGACACATTTTATCCCGGGAAAATAAAAGGCTCATGCAGCATTAAATATTAAATCTGTATTATGGAAATTAAGCTTAACTTGCTATACTCCGCGAACAGCAGGAGAATCTGTATCGTGTAATTTATAATTACTACAATCCGTATACTCTACACCATACAGATCCTCGGCAATGGCTCTACGCACGTTTCGCTCCGAAACCGGAGCATCCTCAGGAGATGTTGACTTTACAGTGAATAATTGTTGTTTTTTTTAATCTGTATGTTATGTACCTACTACCATACTTATCTTATATTGCGATTTGATATACAAGCCAAGTTCAATACGTTGGAAATAGGGTTCTGATAGGGGAGGTTTGATAATAAGAAGGTAGCTGCTTTACTTGGCTGGAACATTGGCTGACACGCACCCGCGCGTCTTAATTTCAGCTTATTTTAGGTCTGGTCTGGGGGAATGATTCAGCCAGGACAGGTTACCGATAAAGACGTGCTGACAAGTCATTCAACGTTCCGGTACGATACGTATGTATCGATTAGAGGTGTTGTATAATATACCATAAATAACTCTAACGGGCTAGTCAGCTACCTACCATCTTACACTGCAACATCACTTTATAGTTTGTTATAATATTTTTTTATTTACTACAAGTTTGCCCTTTACTTCAATCTGCACCTGGTGGTAAGAAACGATGCAGTCTAAGATCGTAGCGGGCTAACCTTTTCGGGATTATAGTAGCCATACCCCAAATCAGTGTCTATGCAACATCGCACCGGAACAATAAATCGCTTAGCGTCACGTCTTTGTCGTTAGGGTGCTTAACTAGCCACGGTCAAAGCATCCCACCAGACGAGACGAGAGAAAATTCAGAAATTAATTTCCAAATGGCCAGAAAGCTAATCCGGGACTCCTACTTAATTTCAAGCGCCCACCGTTGCGCCATGGAGGTCGTCAACGACGAGGTTACGAGAAAGTGAGATTTCAGTCCTATATTTAAAACAATGAACATCAGCTTTCCTCCCCCAGATCAGGGATTTGTAATCTGTTTAGTACTGAGAAGTCAGTTGATACTGCTAAAGATGTTACATTAATTTAATCAAGTAAGTCATTACCAATGTCCCTTCTAATACGGAAGGCTTCGCTATCGGAAGGAGGGGAAAAAGTAATAGTAATTCGGACATTCCGAGTCCCTAATGACAAAAACTGTACTAATGCTTCAGATTATCTCGTGTAAGGCGGGATAGAGGTATCTTTATTAGGACCTAATCTAGATGAGAACAGGTAGCATTGTCTAAAGAAGTTTTGTTACGAGTCATTCGATTTTAGTTGGTTCCTTATTTTGTATAGATTGTCTTAATATGTTTAGGCGGAAACCTTCGTCATACTTTTGCGTATTTAAACTAGCTTAGTAAACCCGTGCTGCAGGGCTATTTCTTATCTTAGTTGACACCAAATTTAGCTAGCCACTTTGGAAAGCTGCCATCTAGTAACCCAAACCATTATCATCATCATCATCATCATCATATCAACTTATTACCGGCCCTCTACAGGGCACGGGTCTCCTCCCACAATGAGAAGGGGTTAAGGCCGTAGACAACCAAGCACGTGGTCCTCACACACCTTTGAGAACATTATGGAGAACTCTCAGACATGCAGGAATCCTTACGATGTTTTCCAAAATATGAATACTCAAAACGTACATAACTTAGAAAGCTGGAGATGCCTGCTGGGAGTCGAACTCCAAATATAAAGGTTATATACACCTATTTATTGAATAGGTAACAAATAGTTTTTTTAAGACTGGGCGACTCTTGAATGGGCACTAAGCAAAGTCTTATTGGTGTACACTAGTTTTTGTATTAGTATGTCTTTTTTTTCCTGATTCAAAAGTTGCCTGGCAGAGATTACTATTAAGCGATAAGGCCAGCTCTTATATTCTAATTCTTTCTTTATTTTTTTCTATATATTTAATGTTTATATTCTGGTATACAAATAAAGACTTTAAAAGTCCTTTATTTCAATATTCAATATATTAATCAGTTTCAACCTCATTTGCGAAGTCAAATTCGTGGACATAAAGTCTGGGTTAGAACAATAATGGCTAATATAGCAGCTGTAAATTTTAGACCGAAGAAATTTAGTTTCAAATTGTTTTTAGAGTATACGCCGCTAAAATTGTTTCTGCGTAGGCCTTTATCAAGTTTGTAGATACTATGATTGTTTTTATTGCATTATTAATAGCGTTTCTAGCTTAAATCGTGGACTAAAGAAAAAGGCTCCACGAAACCTTCTAATCTAATAATCTTTAAAGTTAATATTCGGCGTACCCATTGAAATTTTAAACTAGTCTATATTTCGACCCAGTTGCATGGATCATGGGAATAATCGGCGGGAATATCGACAAATCCCATATTATCATCATGGTACCCGTTGAAATTTTTATGAAAATGTTGATTAACCAATAAAACTTTAGTTTAAAATCTTTATTTTGTAAATATATTTTTTTTTTTAATCTTTTTTAAAGTTAATGCTTCTTATTGATTAATTAACCTATTAATTTAATTGTAAATTGAAATGATTTTTATATTTAAAGTTGATGAATAATAATTATTCAATTTGATGCTAATAATTTAGGTTCAGTAACGAAATTGTAATAATTTCGATAAGTTTATTGCAATGTACCGGCGGGGCGTCATGTAAACTCTTATGTATGTACATAAAAGCAATTAATAAATATTAAACAATAAACAATAAAAAATTATATTTGGTACTTCAAATCGGATACCATTTTTACGCTTACGCTTGAAGATAATCATGCCAGATGAAAAGTTTGGCTTGTCTAGTAAATTCCTATTCACTTTGGCTTTCAAAGTACTAGTTTAAGGTGACAGGAACACCGATGACGAAAAGGGTTCCACTCGTTCATCGGAAACATGGATGAAAAAAGCTTCGCACTTATTGATTAGATATCGCTAAAAGGATGCCACAATTCACGGCGTCTCGTTTTGAGGTAGAATCTTGTCAGAGGAACAAGAATGTGAAAACTTATCGATGTATCGACAAAACAATATATCGTTATTGATGTGACTTATTTAATACAGCGGCGAACGTTTTGCAGTTTAGGCTCATTTCCTCGATATTTTGTTCGAACTTTAGTCATCGCCAAATTATTCTACACACCGTTTTTGCAGCCCATATCCAGTCTATCTTTTTCATTGATTCTGAGACTAAGTAAGAAAGCTAATAAATATTTGAAAAGAGAAAAGGAAAATTCTCACCTAAAATATAAATGTGAAAAAGTTGGAAGAACTTCGGTACTCAGTAGGTATAAGGAAGAAGTTAATTGAAAATATATTACTTCTGACGAGCGAGTCAGTGAATCGATGTTAAAAGTAACTTGTGCAATAAGATGATCTGCGATGGGGACACTGAATAGGATATGGAATGATACGAGCAGTACCAAAACCTCTAAGGTTCGACTCATGAGGTGCCTTGTCGATCCAATATTTTTATTCATGCGGAGACCTGGTCATCAGTGGCGTGCAAACAGGGTACGCACGCCACTGCTATTTTATAACTCATACTGGTGACCGAATTAAACGAGTTAAAAAATCTGCACTACGAGTTATAAAAGACTTAAGGATAGGCATTGTAAGAGTTATAAAAATCCTACCCTTTCGATTTTATAACTCGTACTGGATCCCTCTATGCACGCCACTGCTGGTCATAAGACCATTTAAAAACGATGCCTTAGAGATGTGGTTCTGGAGACGCCTATAAAGATCCTTTGGACTGCATTCAGCAAAAACAATCCCATTTTAAAATAAACTATGAAAAGGAAAGACTTGTCGACGGTGCAGTTACGAATATTGAAGTTATTTGGCCACATCTTAAGGAACGTGAGGTCGATTAAACGATTGGTGGTGCAAGGTCAGGTTAAAGGAAAAAGGACAAGGGCGGTCACCTACACGATGGACAGATACGTTGACCCAGGCAACTGTAGTCGAATGAAAAGTTGAGAAGCCTCGCGGGGGCTCCATGCCATCCATGCCATATAATGAAGCCTAAAGCCATGTATTTCATCACGGCAGTCCCTTCCACTCTATCAAGAGTGCACGACTACGAAGAAAGAACTATAAGATAACGAGGCTATGATTAAAAATAAAAATCTGTGGCTAGAGGTTAGTATGATTGACTATGGATCACAAAGGTCAGGAATCTAATTCCCGGCCTGGCTGTTTTGGGAGAGACTGGAGATTGGTTATTTGAAATGTCCAATCCCGTACCAGGAAAATCTTGGAAGGTTTTTGCTTTCAATTCCTTTCTCCCAAGGGAGCCTAAACGTGTCTTATACCCATCTCCTGGAAGAGGTGCAATGATTGAGCTGAACATTGGTGTCCCTACTTCTATATTTTGGACTGTCATATTGAATTTATTACATAGCCACGAGTTGGTGAGAGGAAGCCAACAACACCCAAATGATTAAAATTGGCTTATATTGGCTTCACAGAACTTGAAAGTTTTGTACCCTCCTTCACGGCTAGCATGGGCAGGGGACACTTATATCCCCAGGGAAACTGGGAAGATGTTCTCCCACGGCTTTAGCAACTTTCAGAGCATTGGCGCATTAGTGGAAATAATGTCCAAATAATATATGTGTAATAATAAACGGGGGTAAACTTCTCCTATTCCATGTTCCCGTGCTTTAGTAGGTGGACACGTTAATTATATCCCCTGTCAGGAGATATAATCGGGGGATATAATTTGTTGTCTCCTGCCTGTTCTAGCCCTGCTGTAGTCGGGTAGAAAAGAAAACTTTCCTTGTGATACAATAAGGTTCTGTGTTGGATTGTGAGTTGCCTTTGATCATTTTGGAACGTAACCCTTAAAATGAGCTGGCCAACTGCAAACAGACGTGAAAATATCCAAAATACATGCTATTTCGATGTGTATTTGTGCAATGGCTTACATTTCCCTTCCCAGAGGAGCGATAAACTATTTTACTCGCGTGTACGCTTTATTAAGCTAATTACTTTTCACTGCGGTAACGAAGTAAAAGCCAAATGCTAATGCAATATTATGGAAGTTATTTTTACCTGCATCGACCGAAAGGACTTTTCGTTTATTGTAATGATGCAATTGTACAAAAATCTCAAAATTTTAATGTTGAGTGAAACTTGGTTTTCCGATAGTGAGATAACTAGATTATGTGTTATGAAAAAACTTTCAACGTATTTAATACCTTTTTTCTATTGTTAGTGGCGTTTCAAAGATAAAAATTACGCCAAAGAAGTATAACTTCTAACGCGTGTACATAAGTACTTACACCCTATTGAAAACTATGCGGGAGTAAGAGCGCAGAAAAAGGCTGCTTTATATCCCAGCAAAATGTATAGTCCTGTCCTCTGGTATAGATCTAAAACGCAATAACTAAACTGGTATTCATGAAGTTTGGTACATATCAACATTATGGACCTACTCGTATTACCGGGTCACTAAGGCATGGATCTCCGCTCAGAATGAGATTGTTTGAGGCCATAGTCCACAACTATGGATTGGAACACTTCAGACGCCGTAGAGAACTTTACGTAGAACTCTCAGGCATGCAGTTTCCTTACGATGTATTTCTTCAATGTTTAATCAAGTGACAGCCGATTGGCGCAGTGGGCAGAGACCCTGATTTCTACGTCCAAGGCCGTGGGTTCGATTGGAAAATGTTTGTGTGATAGACATGAATGGTTTTTCATTGTCCGGGTGTTTATCTGATTATTATAAGTGTTTATGTATAAAATAAACCCCATATTCAAATCTTACAACGTTTAATCGTTTTAGTATCTCTAATTACAACATAGCACAAAATAAACTCAAACATCAATCTATCTAAACTTATAGCACACTTTTAATTAACTGCAAAGAGATAACTTCTTCAATCTTCCATTGACACTTCTGTCCGTACTCCTCCGTACGTCTATTATTCCCGCCATTTTATATGACCTTTCTTTTTCGATCTGGGTTCCTGCCATTTTGAATTCCTACCCCATCTTATACCGACCACAGATTATACATAATTTTGACCAGTCTGAAAAAAGATACCTTTTTATCTTTAACCAAATGTACATACAAAGGCAGATTTGCTAACACGTATATTATTCATAAAAATATTCATCAGTCATCTTAGTTCCATAACACAAGCTATGCTTAGTTTGGGGCTAGATGGCGATGTGTATACTGTCGTAGTATATTTATTTAATTGTATGAAACGCACATAGCTCCGAAAAGTTAGAGGTGCGTGCCTGGGATTAACTCGGGCACCCCTAAACCACTAGGCTATCTCTGTTATGATAACAGGTCATCGATTTTGGAATAATGCACTGGATACTGATGCGAAAGCGTTTTTAAAAATATAAGTGGTGAAGTAGTGATACAGGGTTCCTGCCATTTTGAATTCCTACCCCAACTTATACCGACCACAGATTATACATAATTATGTTTAACCAAATGTACATACAAAGGCAGATTTGCTTACATGTACGTTATTCATAAAAATATTCATCGGTCATCTTAGTTCCATAAAACAAGCTATGCTTACTTTGGTGCTAGATGGCGATGTGTATACTGTCGTAGTATATTTATTTAATTGTATGAAACGCACATAACTCCGAAAAGTTAGAGGTGCGTGCCGGGGATCATCTCGGACACCCCTAAACCACTAGGCTATCTCTGCCATGATGACAGGTGATCGATTTTGGAATAATGCACGGGATACTGATGCGAAAGCGTTTTTAAAAATATAAGTGGTGAAGCAAAAATAATAAAAGTGGTGATTCTTCAGCAAACTCCTTGTATTAATGTTCAAATTTTTGAGAGCATTACCCATGACAAAATGGCGGTCCCTTGTCAGACTCTTTACTATTGTGCGCGGGTGACAGGCCTCTTCACTCGGGCATTAATGTGGTGTTTGATATGTGATACTGAGTCTTGAAAGGGTATTTGAAAAATGGCATCTACTTTTTCTTCTTTGTCGTTTTAGGGGCGAATGGCAACGATTTTGTCGCTGTCACTCTTTTGACAATATGGTATTGTAAAGGACTTTGAGTAATTATATTACAAAGGCGTCTCAAGGGTTATTTTTATATTATTTTTTATGTGAAACAAAAATAATATAAAAATAACCCTTGAATAGGCCCATTGCGTGTTGATGGGATATCAACCACATAAGGATGCCACCGCTCTCGGTGTCTCGCTGTTCTGTGGTAGAACGGGGAAGGGGGAACAAGATTGTGAAGTTCCTGAGCACACTCACCGAAGTATATACGGTAAAAAACCGATAAACAGGCAACATTGCGTCGGTGCTGGAGACTATGAAGTTTCGCCTGCGTTAACGAATTGTCGCCTATAATTCTCCTGGCGCGACCATCCACCGAATCCAAAGCTTCACGCTGATGAAAATACTTGAGTTGTCACCATTTAAAAGAAGTTTTTGAATTAAAACATTTTGATATACAAGAAAATAAATGTATATTAAATAAACAGTCATCATTTTTTGGAGAAAATTCGTAAACTGAGTTTTAGCGTGGCGATACAGGCCGTATATAGGATTGAATTTTTGTATGTCGTATGTAATGCCTGTTTTATCACAAAATTAAAATTCATTTTTAAATTTGAATTTTGTGATAAAACAGGCATTATTAACCGACTTACAGTAAGGAGTAGTTATCCATTTGGTTGTATTTTTTTTTTTAATTTGTGGAACAAATTTGTATTGCTTTATCTTTTCGTTATGCAATATCTGCAATAACTTACAGAAAACAATTTCAATGTTTCACATCTGCCAGGCATCCCGTGACGGCTCACACGTTTTTTTTATTTTATCATGTCATATTAGTTCCTGTCATAATCTGTACTTTTGTGCCTATTACTTGTACAGAATAATTTCGATGTTTCACATCTGCCAGGCGTCCCGTGACGGCTCACAATTTTTTTGAAGTTATAATTGACAAACCAAGCTAGCCTATCACAGTCCACCACTGCTGGACTATAGGCTTCTCAACGGAAGGGTATGTCCATAATCACCACGCTGAGCAATGATTGGTGATCGCAGTAGATGGTAGAGAAGCTGGCGAGCGGCAAATTGCCGCTTTCTTCTTGCAACTCGGTTACGCCAGACCATCTGGAGCATCTTCACGCATCCGCACCGCGGCTTCCTTCTGAGGAATGACGTCTTCGCAGAAGTCAGGCTACCAAATACTTACTTAGCTACTTTTGGCCCGACTCGCGAATCGTAGTCAAAAATGTTGCATTCTTAAGTACTATATAGAGCTTCAAGAGAAAACAAGAGATTTAAATTTTTGGAAAATAGTGAAAGTTACGCGCCCGCTTTCCCCATAAACAATTAGTAAAGGACGCTCAATCTCATTTTTCATCTGTAACGGATCTTCGCTTGTGGGAACAACGATTTTGTCCTCAGCATCCGTCTCAATTAGCCACGTTTCAAACGACTTGTCATTGTCAAGGCGGGGCACTGTAATTAGACGATTTATAACTGATCATCATACATCGACGGGGTTTAAGGGATGAAATAAATTAATAAATATACTACAACAATACATACATCGCCATCCAGCCCCAAAGTTAGCGTAGCTTGTGTTATGGGTACTAAGATGACTGATGAATAATTTTATGAATAAAACGCATAAATACTTATAATATACATATAAACACCCGGACACTGAAAATCATTCATATTCATCCCACATTTTCCAGTCGTGGGAATTGAACCCACGGCCTTGGACTCAGAAAGTAGGGTCGTTGTCCACTGCGCCAATCGGCCGTCATGGATAATAGGTATAAATTAATTTAACTTAGTTAATAAAATAAGAACTGAAGTGGTGATAGTAAGGAAATTTGCGTCCATTCTGGTGCAGCGGTGATCGCTGTAATCTAATAAATGGGAGATCCGGGTTTGATCTCTGACAAGGACAATTTGGAATTTGTGATTCCGATTCTGGTCTGGTCTGGAGGGAGGCTTTGGCCGTGGCGTGCCGCTAAGCGATTTAGTATTCCGGTACTCGGTTACCTCGGTTGGGGATACCGTACTCCCGAACAGGTTAGCTCAAATTATAAATTCCCAAAGACCCAGGACTTCCAACTTAAATTCACAGCGCTCACCGTTGCGTCAGTGAGGTCGTCAGTTGTGCCTATAAGAGGGGCTTAATAGGCTGATGAAATCCAAATGCCCGAGCTAAGATTGCCTATTATTATTTGTTCCGCACACAGTATTATCCAAACCAAATCAAGTTTTCTGTTCTGGCGCCCTCATTTTATCTCGCAATCTTTACTACTCGGAGGGTTTTGGGGCGAGTCTGAGGGCACTTGACGCTGTGGTCCCGCTAAAGAGCCCTCAAGCCAGATTTATCCCGCAAAGAATGCGTAGTACAACCTTTTTTACGAAGTAGGAATGTTATAATGGGTATTGTCGTTTATTACTTACCTATCTACACCGATTTTGCTTTGATAAAGTTGTAAATCAGTTTGGTGCTATGATCAAATCAATTCTTTATTCATTCTATAGAAGTCACTTTTGATTCGTCACAATTCAAATTCAAATTAAAAATTTCTTTATTCACGTAGGGCGTAGGCCTATCACTTATGAAGCGTTCATACATATATATTTACATAATTGTAAGGGGATGGTGATAACATCGTTCGCCAAATTAAACCTAAAGCTACGAGGGATCTAAACGCACCCTGGTCTAAGAAGAGCCCACAACAAACTTAGCCGGGTATTTTTTTTTTCGTTTTCACCATCTAACAGTAAATTTATATTAAGCTATTAAGCTAGAGCAATTCACACCCAAGCTTTTTTTATCGTTTAATAAATCCTTAATATTATAATAGGATTTTCTCTCTTGATTTTTTTACCTGTTAGGGAGTATGGCAGTTATATTAAACCCATACTCCCAATCGGTACTATCTCCTCAACATCGTACCGAAACGCTAAATCGCTTTGCGGCACGTCTTTGTCGGTAGGGTGGTAACTAGCCATGGCCGAAGCCTCCCACCGGACAAAATACAATCGATAAGAGTTCCAAATACACCTACTATGACGCTGCTATCACATCTTTACTCTTAGATTCTTTTATTGCAGTGACCCTCTAGTAAAATCCTTTAGTATGGTAACTTGTCCACAAATCAAACGATACATTTTTGAAAAACTAAAATTTTTGAGGGTACTCGAAAATAGCAAGCGTTTTAATTTGTAGTCAGAGTCACATTTGAAAACAATGACAATATCTGTCATGAGTAAAACACTAGACAATTAGTAGAAATGTTGCCTATAACTATTATGGCTGCGTTACAAATTTGAACCAAAAAGGCTCGTAAAATAAGAATTCTTCCACCGAGGCTTAGGTTAGGTCTAACATGACTTCGCTGGCAAAGACGCTTTCTTGAGGTTGTTGGTTGTTTCATTCTACATGTTAAGAGGTGGCATTGTCAGTTATCTGATCATCAGGGTCGTAAAGGGCGAGGAAGCGTTAAGATCGGGAAAAGTAGAATTGCTCTATTTTATGGCATGGATTATGGGAGGTCCTAGGTTCGATCCCTGGCAGGGGTTTGGATAAATATACATAACACTATCATAACATATGGAAAATATTTATTTCTAATACTCAAAATACAAGACAGAAATTATCTGATATTTTTCCAGAGAGAAGATTAAAATGTGTTGCACATTGCACACATATTTAAACAATATTGACACAGTAAAATATTGCCGATAAAACTTGTAAATAAATATTCATGGATAGAATATAATTCTAAATATTTCTTGTTCAAGTATGCATTAAATTAAAAACATCTTATTATCTGCTTTATCTTTGAAAATTTTAATTAATATATGAAATACTACAAAGGTGGAATAAATATTTTTTGAATTTTCTCTGATATGGTATGGCTATGTTTCGGCCGTGCCTAGTTACCACCCTACCGACGAAGACGTGCCGCTACTCTATTCAGCGTTCCGGTATGACGTCGATTAGGGGTATGAGTTCAATATAACTGGCATTTCGAAGGCCGAGTGGCGCAGTGGGCAGCGACCCTGCTTTCAGAGTCCAAGGTCGTGGGTTCCACAACTGGAAAATGTTTGTGTGATGAACATAAATGTTTTCCCGTGTCTTGGTGTTTATCTATATATTCTAAGTATTTATGTGTAATATATTCATAAAAAAATATTCATTAGCTATCTCAGTACCCATAACACAAGCTACGCTAACTTTGGGGCTAGATGGCGATGTGTGTATTGTCGTAGTATATTTATTTATTATTTATTTCCCTTAAAGATTAGCCCGTTACCATCTTAGACTGCATCATTCCTAACCAGCAGGTAAGATTTGAGTCAAGGGCTAACTTGTAGTGGAATAAAAAAAATAATCTTTTTGTAACAGTTCCTACTGAACATTGCGCCCGTAGCCTTTAGCTACGCCAAGTAAGAAAACCTCTCAAGAGTTTTGTAACGTTCCAAAAATAAAGAGTAAAATCGATATTTGATTTCGAGTTTCATTGAATAAACTTATTGCTCCCCTGACCTCCTTCTACCGTATTGTTGTAGTTGTGTATTACTTTATTCTAAGCTGTATTGCTTTGTGATAGCGTTCAAAATTGCCATGGCACCTGTGATATCGGCCACCTATTGTTGTAAAGCCTTTTGTTACTAGTGCTACACTTGTGATAACATATTCGTACACTATTCTTTAGTTTCTATATTCTACGCTCTTTTTCTTGGAAGGCGTTGAATTCTATTTATCATGTTCGTTGGTGGATAGTTACTTGCTATTCTGTACGCAACAACGACTTAGGTAGAATTTCTTTGTGAATTTTTATTTTGTTTGATATTTTCACACTTTTCAACATTTTCAAAGATTGAGCAGATAATAACCTTTTTTATTTAAAGGATAAGTATTCATTTCAACAATAAAACATTTACTATTATATTCTACTAGCTGTTGCCCGCGACTTCGTCTGCGTTTGATTTTGTTTTTTTATGTGGCATTAAATTTAGTTGTAGTTCTAAAAGAAATTAAAGTATTCAGTAACGCTAAGCCTTAAATGAGGCGTTTGCTGCTGTCCGCTGAGGAGTTCTGTCCTCTATCTCCAACCACAGTTTGGGCAAAATTAAATACATATTATAACCTCTATAGTACAAAAATAATTATATAATCGGTTATAATTTGTCGGAGTTAAGGTGTAAAATCTTCAAAGACTTTCATCCCCTCTCCCAAAGGAACCGAGTTTAATGTCAGGATAAAAAGTATCCTATATTACTTCCAAAATTATGTGTACAAAGTTTCATGAGGATCGGTTAAGTAGTTTTTGCGTGAAAGCATAACAAACAAACTTACATTGACATTAACAATATTAGTAGGGAGCCGTGAATATTTACAAGTTTTATCTGTAATACTTTACCGCATCAATATTGTTTAAATACGAGTGCAATGTGCTATACATTTAAGTCTTCTATTTGGAAAACCATTAGAAATAATGAATTATGATATTGAGTAGTGGAACTAAATATTTTGCATATGTTAGCAAAGTGTTTATTATGGTTTTACGCCGTGCTAAAAATGGGTTACGGATTGTTATCCATTTAATACGATACTGACTAATTTTTATTTTTAATAAAATTCAAATTCATTTATTTCAAGTAGGCCTACTTTATAAGCACTTTTGAATCGTCAAGTATGTCTGTTTGTAGTGACTCTACCACCGGTTTGTAAAGCAGATCCTACCGAAAAGAGCCGGCAAGGAACTCAGTAGTTAATATTTAAGTAATTAATATTTAAGTTCAAGAAATAAAATAAAAATAATATTATCATTTCAACACAGACAATATATATATATATATCCAGCAGTGAACCGGTCCGGTTATATATTTTGGACATATATCTTTAAGCACTTTCACACACCATGGTCTTGCCTCGCTTGATGTTGTATGTCGACCTAGTGGGGGATCACTCTCACACTCCGTGCCGTTGCCACTTTAGCTTCGCAACTTGTTCAGCTACAACAGTAACTCTGGTTCTTCTACGGATCTCCTCATTACTAATTAAATTACGTAGAGATACTCCGAGCATAGCTATATTTTGAGAGTCTTCTTATAAGGCCCATAGTTAGTGACCATGTCAAACTACTGAGGGTACTACCAAAAGTGCTCATTTCAGTACGGGTTGCTACTCTAGCACCTTGGAAACGCGACGGGTTTATCGGTCATCCGTAATACGTCCATCACCTATTGCCAATTTAGCTTTACAACTTGTTCAGCTATGACGATAACTGTGGTTCTCCTACAGATCTCTTCATACTGGTTTTATCACGTAGAGATGATCTGAGAAAGCTCTATCCATTGCCTACAGAATGAGCCTTCTTATGAGAAGAATGAAAAGAAAATTACCTATGCAAAATATTCCTCATTATCATCACTATCTGGACTGATCGCGAGGTCCTGAGTTCGAATCCCGGGTCGGGCCAAATTAAATAAGGTATTGTGTATTTCCTATTAAATATTTTTCGGTGCCAGCACAGCGTTGAGAAGTTGGCGATGTCAGCCCCCTTGCCTCGGAGAGTACGTAAAGACGTCGGTCCCGGTTATTATCACTTATTGTGATAAATTTCGTTAAAGCCCATCAACCCGCATTAGAGCAGCGTGGTGGGTCTATGCTCTCAAACCGTCTCCCCAAGCAATGGGACGTTAATAGGCTGCGGATGATGAGCATCGTTATGAAGCCATTATCGGCGCATTACAGGGCACGGGTCTTCTCGCAGAGCAGTAAGAAGACTCAGGCCGTTGGAAACTACGTTGATAAAAGCCACCAAAATTAGAAGCATCATTGCAATGTTTGCTATCGGTAATAGTTTTTTTTTGACAGCCTATTGGCATATAGGTCAACGACCCTGCTGTCTGAGTCCAAGACTATGGTTTACGAGTCCCACAACTAAAAAATGTTTGTGTGATGAACATGAATGTTATTCAGTCTGGATGTTTATCTGTAAGTTATAACTATTTATGTTTATTATGCATAAAAATATTCATCAGTCATCTTAGTACCTCTAACACAATCTACGCTTACTTTGGGGATAGATGCGTGTATTGTCGTAGTATATTTATTTATTTCACTCCGATCTCTCATTTTTAATACTCCAAAACAACACGATGGTTGCGAGAAAATCTTATATTAAGAGTAACACATTGAAGTGAAGTTAAGTAATTATTTCGTGAGCATGTCAATACAAGCTTTCGAGTATAATATCAAGTGTACGAGCTACATTATTAAAAATAACAAGCTATTGTATAAACTTCTCTGAAAAAGTTATAACTTCATACGTTGCACATAGAAATAACTTTCGTTTTGTGAGAAAATTATATTTATTCAATAATAAAAATGCTGATAGCCTAGTGGTTAGTTTCGGCCTGCTTTGCAGTGTGACCAAGTTCGATCCCGACACGTACCTCTGACTTTTCGGAGTTAAGCTAAATATCACGTGTTTTAACGTGCTAAGCTTTCTCCATAATGATCTGAAGGGCGTGTGAAGAAACACTGCCGCACTTGGTCAGTCTGCTTTTTCTTTTTTTTTTTATTATTACGAAAGGAGACCCGTGTTGATAGTGGGTTGATAATATTAATGATGATATAAATTAAATGTCAAGGAAAACATAAAATACATAAAGTGCGTATTCCATGTTTTAATATTTATGTTTCAATATTCTTAAAGTTAACTGATTATGCTTCATTGTTTTAAATAGTGTGTCGGAAACAGTACCTTAAACTTATAATAATACCTCAGCTTAATAATCTGGTTGCATTAACAAAATGACATATTTGATATAAGTTTAGCTAAGTTCATAAATTATATTCAGTTAAATTAAGTAATACGATAAATAATATTTTTGACGTGACAACGTCTTATAATTCGATGATGCCGGCTGCACGCACGAAAAAACATGACGCATGCGGCGTTACCTCGCTCTGAGGCGTTCCAACGTTCCAAGGCTTGAAGTGCAAGTGAACGCGTGGAACGAGCGACAAAGAGGCACAGTCGGCCTCCGTGTTCGACATCTGTCTCTCTCCTACTTGAGTGAGCGATGCGTCCGCGTGGACAGCTCCTATACAATAATACATTTACATGTTTTTGGTACGGATAAAGTGCAGTGAAAAGTGAATGTGGTGTCAATTGTTTATAGCAACGATAATATCTATCAAACAAATACAATTAAAATTTTCTTTTGAAAAATGCAACCATTCCATCACTATTTGCTTACGACGTTGTCACGTTCAACTATCGTCAGTAAGCCGACTTTACAGACAACCAGTTTTTTGCAATGTACATTTTTAACTGACTTAGTATACGATTTGGCTAGCTGTAAGGATATAAATAAATAAATTAACCTGGCTCAGATTAGCATATCACGAGTAGAAGCTGATATCAGAAAGTGTCATCCTATATCTGTGCAGACATAAGCATACACAAGTCAATTATTCTGTTCGGTTAGGCAATTGGCCAAGTTGCATGTAGGTACAAGCCATGTACATGTCGGGACGAGATTAAGAGATTACCACTTGATCTATTATGTGAGAAACTGTGTTGGGATATGTGATGAATTAAAACATGAGTGATATCAAGAAACTTCTGGTCTAGCGAGAGCTTAAACTTGACTGAAAAAAAATCCACGTTCGTCCAAATTTTGGAACCAGGTTCCAACTGCGATGTTTTCACTAAGTTTCGAGTTTAAAAATGTTTAGTTTATATGCAGTAAAGTTTTAAAAAGGCGTTGTAACCTGCTAAACTGTAAGTAATATATTATTTATTTGTTTAACCTAGGCTAGTCACTAGGATATGAATTGTAATACAATTATTTAATTAATAAAGATAATTTAAAAACAAAACAAACTAAGTTTCGATATGGGATACTCAAACTATTCAAAATTCAAAAATCCCCTATTTCAAGTAGGCTTAGTTCATAAGCACTTTTAAAACGTCAAGTCAGTCTGTTTGTAGGGACTTTACCACCGGTTCGAAAGGCAGGCTCTACTGAGAAGAGCCCGCAATAAACTCAGCAGTTTGCTCTTTTCCCCCATTATTTTACAGTTTACAATCATAAAAAATTTCTATCTTATGAGAGATGAGAGCTGAGCGGCCTGCAAGCAGCCTTGTCGTAAAGAAAATTCACCAATCGTACTTATAGCAACCACGATTTATTAAATGTGTTTTAATAAATTGTTTATATGTATGTGTTGGTAGGAATTAAGATTTAACTAGTTATTGCCGGCGACTTTGTTCGCGTGGAAATTTGGATATATATGCCTATTTTTAATAGCTTGAAATACACTTAGAAAAGTGAGAGGTTCGTGCTGGGATTCGAACACGACCCCCGGAAATGCAGTCAAAGTCCAGCCCAGAGGGCTACGTTATTATCTGCTTCCTGAACTGCCACTGTGCAAAAAAACATGTCAAACTCTTGCTCTTTGAAAATGAAATCTAATCTTACCTAGATTAGATTTCATTTTCAGTAATTTTTTTCGGGGATGTAAAGCCTATGTGCTGGCGCGATTGAGTAAAATCCATCCATCCAAACTTTTGCGTTCATAAAGTTAGTAGACATCTATGATGTCTTATCTTGGATCAATTCACGAGTAATTGTCAATAGAAAAACATGTGATCGTGTGAATTGAAAATTAAAGTAAATCCTAAAATATAACGTTTGTTTAAATGATGAAACAAGAATTTTATGACAGTTTCTCAGGTACTGAAGATGTATCAGATCAGTACACATCAGGGTGTCCAACCTACTCGCTTTATGGGAAATAGAGTGGAATGGTCCCTATATGGGACAGATCACCAGTCTGGCGTAGCAAGCGTCACCTCAATATATACAAAACAACCTTTTTTTTTATTAACGATAGGCCAGCGTTTGACGACAATCATGCCCGTTAGCAATGATGAGGTCTAGGTTGGAGCACGCTTGCCTAGAAAAAGTCTATTCACTCTAGCCTTTAAGGTACTCAAATTATACGTGGCAGGAAACACAGTTGCCGGGAGGGCGTTCCAGATCTTAGCGGCACGTATCAGAAACGTGGATAAAAAACGTTTCGTGCGCCTGCTCCTTTCGCTGCCCTGCTCGCTGCTCGCTTTCTCTCTATCATCTGGCTCTATTGTGTTTATTACTCTAAATAAATTAATCCCTAATCCTTAATCCTTATTTCCTATAATATTATAATTATGAACGTGTCTTTGTTTGTCGTTCATTAACGCTCTAAGCAACCTATCAACGTGATTTTTGGCATAGAGTTAGTTGAAAAGTCGGAGAGTAACATAGGCTACTCTCT
Source organism: Pararge aegeria (assembly GCF_905163445.1). Lineage (NCBI taxonomy): Eukaryota > Metazoa > Arthropoda > Insecta > Lepidoptera > Nymphalidae > Pararge > Pararge aegeria. The sequence goes on from NC_053203.1 coordinate 7,249,084, forward strand.
TTTCCACGAATACAAACGGTTCCTACGGGTTTCGTAAAGCACCGTAATTAACGTGGACGAATAACTCTATCAACAGCTAAGTAGTTATAAATACTACGACACAAATATACACACATCGCAGTCTAGCCCCAAAGTAAGCGTAGCTTGTGCTATAGGAACTAAGATGACTGATGAATATTTTTATATAAATCATAAAGTATTATATACAGTCAATCCTTATAATATATAGATAAACACCCGGATACTAAAACACACTAATGTTCATCACACAAACATTTTACAGTTGCGGGAATCGAACCCACGGCCTAGGACTCAGATAGCAGGGTGGGTCGCTGCCCACTGTGTAGATCGGCCGTCCAACAACTCTATAACTACTTTTTCTTTGGTACACAATTAAAGTGTACTCATTTATTAATTCATCTAAAAAGACAAAAATTGTTAATGTAGAAAGTCTCCTATAGAAAAGCTTACCAAGTTCGGATCCACAGACGCGCGGTATGATTTCCAAGATGGCGGAACAGGAAGCGTCTTCGAAGCAAAGCTGCCTCGCGAGCAGGCAATTCAGGATGGCCATCGTTCCTTTTATACCCGGTCCTGAAAAAAAGGAGAGTCAGTTTAATATTTTTAATCGCTATGTGTAATCTTCATTAACCGATTAGGCTCACTACAGGGCACGAGTCTTCTCTCAGAAGGACAAGAGACGGTTATCTTTTTTTTTTTTTATATTAATAGGCAAACGAGCAAGTGCCGAGCAGTTGCCGGCTCTTAAGGAATTTGTTTATCCGCCCCTTGAATAACCCTAGACTATCTACTACGCTTGCCAAGTGCGGATCATTACACTTTACAACCTTTTGTTTGCTTGTCTTTGTTTAACTTTGTTATACACACATATACATTATAATATTATACATAGTAAGTACATCATCATATCAATCCATTATCAGCCTACTACACAGCACGGGTCTCCTCCCACAGTAAGAAGGGGTTAAGGCCTTAGGCCACCACGCTGGCCCGGTGCGGATTGGTGGACTTCACACACCTTTAAGAACATTGTGGAAAACTCTCAGTTATTCAGGTTTCTTCACGATGGTTTCCTAAACCGTTGAAGCAAGTTATATTTTGCTTAAAACGCAAATAATTTAGAAAAGCTAGAGGTGCGTGCTGGGATTCGAACTCGCCACCCCCGAACGTGAAGTCGAAGTCCTACCCACTGGGCTATCACAGCTTTATATTGTAAATACATACACAGAAGAAACTAACACTAGAAAATGTTGCGTGCATAGGCGATCTTATCCCTAAAGCTATCTCTTCCAGAACCTTTACCTTTGAGAACATTGTAAAGACCTCTCAGTTATCTAGTGCCTCACGATGTTTTGCTTCACCATTGAAGCATGTAATATTTATTTGCTTTAATTTAAAACGCACTAAAATCCAAAAAGTTACACACGTGTGCCAGGGATAGAACTTCTGGAGGGAAGCATCGGCCGCGTCTAGTTACCACCCTACGTAGTCGCGTAGAAACCCATTAGGATTTTGGCTTTAATATAACAGCCATATTCACTAACAGTCTAGCCCGCATCTAAGACTGCAGATGAGATTTCAGTCAAGGGCTAACTTGTAGTTAAAAAAAAACTTGCCAACCGAAAGGGAGGCCAAAGTATTAACTACTAGGCTATCATCACTCTATGTGTCATACTACCAAATAACTTGCTCGTCACGGTAACTATTTAAAACCCAAGAACCGCATGCAGTGGAAAGCAGATAAAGAGCTAGCAATTCTATACAAAACATTATTTTTTCATAGATCGGCGTTCAAAAAATCATCAGGTTTGATAAACGTGTTAATTTAATAAATGCAACGTCAATGGGTTTTAAAATCTTAAGCATTAAAGTAAGTAAGTTTATTTACACAAGCCTTGTGCGCTTCACGCTGCCAAGCTGCTCCAATTCAGGTTGGCGGGCTAAAGTTTAATAAACGGCATAATGTTCAGTGGCAAAGGTTAGCCCGTAGTGTCGAAATCTAATTCAAGAATACAAATTGATTATATAACGGTTACAAATAGATCACTAGAAATCAATATTAATAAATAATGTAACAAAAAAATAAACGTTTTAATAAAAGATAATGGATTTACTCAAATAACAACCACTCGTAATTCAAGAATTTGATCAAATAGCATTTACAAATAAATCACTAGAAATCAATAACAATAAATAATGTAACACAAAAATAGCGGAAACAATACAAAACGTTTCCATACAAAATGAGGTATTAGGTATACATATTCGTGAAATTATAAATGTGAACCCCACGCACGTTCGTCCGAAATTAAAATAATTAATATAAACGGTTCAAAAACATTATCCTAATAAATCAAATTGATCTGTAAACAAGCGCGCTATTTCATTATTCATGAACGCGTCGCCCGCGGCCCTTTTGTACTGATACTACTGAATGTGCGATCGACTTCCAAAAGGACGGTTACGTAATTTTTTTGATGTAAAAAAAAAAGGTTTTGTAGCAGATAATCTTTGCAATCGATTGCTGCGTTCTGCGTGAAATCGATCGCTGTTATAATAGTTGAGCCTACATGTCACTACGGGTAGAGCCTATCTTTTGTTTAATTTTTTTTTATAGTGATGGACTGAGCAAGCAATAATCTATCTAATTATCATAACTCTATTCTCTACCAAAGGGTATATGGAGCACCCGAATGTCGACGATACCGGATTTGCAAACAGATTTCGATATTGGTTGAAATTATATAGTCGCTAGTGTGCACTGGCTATATATTTACTCCAAATAACCGTTTTCTGTTTGCTCGTTGGAGGAAATATGGAATTTGAAATACCGCTGTCAGTCTGATCAGTTTAAAGTACATTCTGTATATTATAAACCAGCTGAGGCCTATGACCCAGTAAAGGATCCTTATCAAATATCGATCATACAACACAGAACCATCTTACTTAACATATTTGAGCTAATTCTAAAAGTTAAAGCTAGCAGCTAGTAGTTTATAAATTGATTGTAAGATTATCATCATCACATCGACCCATTACCGACCCACTACATGGGTCACCTCCCACAATGAGAAGGGTTTAAGGCCGTAGTCCACCACGCTGGCCCAGTGCGGATTGATGGACGTAAAATGGTTAACGAGGTTCAAATGACGGCGAGTGACCCCAGGCTTCATATTATACCAGAAACAAAAACGGGGCCCGCGTTATTCGTAAACGTTTATTACGGTTATTACAAATTCCGTAGTAACCGTTTATGTTTACGGTATAATAAGTAACCTATGACATTCTTCGTCTTTTCTACTAAACTCTATGACAAAAATAAAGTTGATAGAATGCTCAGTTAAGGCGTGTAGGAAGGACAAAAAAACAAACAGACATACTTTAAAAATATAAGTTAGGATAAGGCTTAAGTATAAATGTTAAAATAGGGTGCATAAGATCATTTCATAAGGAATCACCCTGTAAAAATATTAAATCAAACGAAGCATATCTATTTTCCATACAAAGTAATTCGAACATTCTAAGTTAACATAAGTGTTTACTTATGACGGTAAAATAGGATAAGTCTCAGAGTCAGTCAATAATGTACCTCTAAAGCCTCTGAAGTATTATTTCGGTCTTCATTTACACGTTCTATAAGTAAATAATTACAAAGCTGCCATTTTAAACACATGCAGTTAGGAAGTTCTTGCAGGTGGAGGAAAATGAGGTTTCAACCTAAATATGCACCACTCGCTGCATTAGGGCTAACGCCCGTAACTGTTGCAAAAACCAGCAACAAGCTTGAAATAACAAGAAATTTGAATATAATAATAAAAATAATAGAGAAACTAGCTGAGGCTTTCATCTTCTGGATCATTATCAGCCTATTAAAGCCTTTTATTTAATTAAGGATCACTGGCGATATTTAAAAGAGCAGTTAAGGCCCATTATATTGTTAACGACTATTAATAGTATGTATATACTTACTCATTTATTGTATGTTATAGTATTTAAATATGTAAGTGTTGTTTTTATATTTATTTATTAATTATATTATTTACTTTTTATCTTTTTGTGTACACTAGTTTATGTATTAGCATGTAGTTATTCGCATGTATGTATTTTATTATTAGTACCACCAGCAGTCTATTCTCCTTATTCTTTTTTTTTCCTAATTCTAAGGTTGCCTGGCAGAGATCGCTATTAAGCGATAAGGCCGCATTTTGTATTACTACTTCTTTCGATATGTTTCTGTTTTTGTTATATTTTAAATATGTTAATGTTGTGGTATACAAATAAAGAGTTTTAATAATTTAATAATAATAAGGAGCTTTGAGATTTCTGAAGACGGTATGTCCTGAAGGGTGCTGCCAGCAAGATTGCGACTGTGTGCAAAGAAAAAAAATTGCTACACGACAAATACCTGCGGATATTTAGTAGCAGTAGAGCTTTTTGTGGCAGAGCCCATACGAGAAGTACTACTGCCGTGCTTATTTCTGCCGTCAAGCAGCATTTCTGTGTTCCATTCGTATATTTACAGGAAACGGTGATAGGGCATTGGGTAGGAGCTCGACTTCACTTTCGGATGGCCGAGCTCGAATCGTTTCTAGATTGCGTGCGTTTTAAGTAATTAAAATATCACTTGCTTCAATGGTGAAGGAAAACGTCGTGAGGGAACCTGCATACCTGAGAGTTCTACATAATGTTCTCCAAGGTGTGTGGACTCCACCAATCCGCATTGAGCCAGTTTGGTGGAATACGGCCTTAATCCCTTCTTATTGTAAGAGAAGGCCCGTGCTCTGTAGTGGACCGGTAATGGGTTGATGTGATGAATATGGCTAACAGCTAGTAGCTTAAAAATTGATTGTAAGATGGTTCACGAGGTTCATATGAAATATCTTTTTAGGATTTGGGCCATACATTTACAAAATATTTGTGAGTGAGTGTGTGAAAGTAGTAAGCAATTTTCGTAGACTTGTGGATAGGAACATTGGTTTAATATGTTACTATGGTAGAAACTTGACTAGAGTTATGAAATATCTTTTTAGATTTTGGTCAATACATTTACAAAATATTTGTGACAGACAGACAGAAAGATAAGTGACCTCGCATTGCTCGGTTAATATTTCAGTTGTAGTAAGACAGTCGTTTCGTAACGTAGGTTTATAAATCAAACGTAGTAGAATATTCAAAAGCCGAACCGTGCATTCATTGCCGGATCGATACGAATCTCGGCTATTTTGAATGCGAAGATATTTTCAACGGCGTCGGCTTCAATTATACTTATACAGCCTGTTTCAACTCCACGCTACATTAATTTGCTTTTAGTGGAGTTACCAATTTAGTTTTTGGTATTTTGTGCAGAGCTCGTGTATTTAAAGTTACAGAAATTATCGCGTTCAATGAATATTTATGCTGGGTTAATCGAATAGATGGATGGAAATGGATTTATTATCATTTCATTAATTCATTAATTAAAGGGTCTCACACCTGGATAGTAAAAAGGTTTTATTAAACCCATGGTGTGATTTTTATATCCCTGCTATTTATTCACTGACACTACAACATGCCAAAGGTTTAGAAGTTACACGTAGTACGGGTAACAAATTACAGAAAAAAAAAATACAATACCTACCAAATATATTTTTGCCCGACCCCGGGCTGGTTCCAAATCGGAGCAAATCGAAGAAGTAAATGGAATTCTTACAAATTATTTAAAGACAAAATATGAGATGAAAGTTTATGTGGGTTAATGACCGGCCGAAGTCGAGCAACAGCTGGAATAATCAGGTGCTATGATGCTAGAAGAAAAACAATCTAATGGAAATAAAGCAGAGCATCAGCATTCAGTAGTACTTCGAGGAATGAGAATTCATTCTCGTGCCACTGGTGGAACTAGAAGGAATTATCATTCCTCGTCGAGGAAGCAACTCGAGATAGGACCATTGGTACGTTATGTACTACGCTTTGGGCGGAATTATATACTGTTTGGTGGACTACATCCAAAACACCGCCATTTGGCTCCAAGTATTGAAGTGCTGATATCGCAGTGCCTACGTTTTACCAACAAGTTTTACGTTTCCACGAGAAATCTTGTAAAACCAAAATGTCCTTAGGGACAGTATGGTTAGAAGCCAATTTTTCCTAACAATACCTATAGGAGGTAACCCTATTTATTTTTGAAAATAAGATTGTGAAATTAGACTTAAAATTGTCAGGACATCAAATATTTATTATTAGGTTTTCTATTGGATTAAAACTATGATAAAAATAAAATATATACTGTAATAAAACAAAATTAAAATACACAATATAATAACGAAATTCTTAACAAAAAGCAAGTCTAGTCTCCTTCGTCACCACCCTCTTCCTCTTCGTCAAATTCACCTTCTTCCTCTGCCGTGGCCTCCTGATATTGCTGATACTCCGATACTAAATCGTTCATGTTGCTTTCGGCTTCAGTAAATTCCATTTCATCCATCCCTTCGCCGGTATACCAATGCAAGAACGCCTTGCGTCTGAACATAGCCGTAAATTGCTCCGAAATTCGCTTGAACAACTCTTGAATAGCGGTAGAATTTCCAATGAATGTAGCAGACATCTTCAAACCGCGAGGTGGAATATCGCACACAGCAGTTTTCACATTATTGGGAATCCATTCGACGAAATAGGAAGAGTTTTTATTCTGTATATTCATCATTTGCTCGTCCACTTCTTTCATTGACATACGACCTCGGAAAACTGCAGCTACGGTCAAGTAGCGACCGTGACGAGGATCGCAAGCCGCCATCATGTTCTTGGCGTCGAACATCTGCTGTGTTAATTCTGGTACTGTCAAAGCTCGGTACTGCTGACTGCCACGAGAAGTTAATGGAGCAAAGCCAGGAATGAAAAAGTGAAGACGAGGGAATGGCACCATATTCACTGCAAGTTTTCGCAAATCAGCATTCAATTGTCCAGGGAATCTCAGACAGGTGGTAACGCCAGACATTGTCGCCGACACCAGATGGTTCAGATCTCCGTACGTCGGTGTGGTCAGTTTCAGTGTTCGGAAGCAAATATCGTATAAAGCTTCATTGTCAATGCAGTAAGATTCGTCAGTGTTTTCTACAAGTTGGTGCACAGAGAGTGTAGCATTATATGGCTCGACCACTGTATCAGATACTTTAGGCGAAGGGACAACGCTAAATGTGTTCATGATTCGATCAGGATACTCTTCTCTAATCTTGGAAATCAAAAGTGTCCCTAAGCCTGCTCCAGTACCTCCACCAAGTGAATGCGTTAGCTGAAAGCCTTGAAGACAATCACACCCTTCCGCTTCTTTTCTCACAACATCAAGAACAGAGTCAACAAGTTCTGCTCCTTCAGTATAATGTCCTTTGGCCCAATTATTACCAGCACCTGATTGGCCGAAGACAAAGTTGTCTGGGCGGAAAATTTGGCCAAATGGTCCTGATCGGACCGAGTCCATAGTACCGGGTTCAAGATCCACCAGAATGGCTCTCGGTACATATTTACCTCCAGTAGCTTCGTTGTAATACACGTTTATACGCTCTAACTGAAGGTCGGAGTCACCGTGGTATGTGCCAGTTGGATCGATGCCATGCTCGTCCGATATGACCTCCCAGAACTGGAAATGAAAGATTTATGTTACTGCATTGCTACACAAGAACACCTGCTGGTTTAGTTTTCTCTGTTAAGGTAGTTTCCTGTTGTAAAATACTAGTAACCACCTATACACTACACCTGTATACCTAGAACTAGTAATATAATATTATTGTTCCACCAAGGTCAATAGTTGAAATTGTAGCAGTAACATTTTTATCAAACATGAATATTTATTGACTTCGTTTATTGAATGCTATTGATTCCGTAAATTATTTATAGGATAAGATCAGTTACGATGTCCCATTATCTTATTCTTCAAAAATTACGTGATCTCTTTCATCTGTCCAATAAACGATTTGCCACACAAAATGCTTTGAAAAATAATTTAATGTCAGCATGAAATATTTTGTATGGAAAGTAACAGATTTTATCGCACCTGATATTAAAAATAATGCAACTTAAACAGGAATACTTTCTTAGCAGATGTCTATAGGAAAAAGGAAACACGAAAGACATTTAAGATCCGTTGTGGACACGAAGTTTCTAAGAAAGTTTGTCTATCCATCTAAGTAAACTATTGTGCTGTCTCAATTCTTGAACCGGAGCGACGCCTTGCCATTCGATAGTGGAAAAAAGGTGAAGTCTCTAATGGTCTCTTCAAATCTAAGGATTTCCATCGATATCTTACCTTTGCACCGATTTGATTTCCGCACTGTCCAGCTTGTATATGAACAATTTCTCTCATCTTACTTAGGTATCTTTTATTAATATTATTTCCTTAAATAAACACTTTTTACCGAACGGAATATTTCCACGACCAACTAGACAGATGGACTTAAAACAAATGCGATTTTTCATAGCACGTTCCAATTATTATTATAATATTTTTCTTTTATTTCGAAAACATTTTTTTGAAAGTACACATATACGTTTGAGTTTTTATATTATTTTACAATAATCAAACCTTCTTCTTATTTACACTTTTTACGAGCACTTACGGTGTGTTTACATTGAATAAATTAATTTAAAATACATATAACATTTTCAAATCGGCTGGAGGGCTCTCCGGCAAACTTGGCTTGTATGTTTTAAGCTATGGTTCTCATACCACCTGTGCCATAGTTATTATATTTTTAAGTTTTTATAAGTCGTAAAGCGACTCTTACGTTATCTATACTAGTAGGAAATAAAAATTAACTGTAGAGTAAAAATGAAATAAGAGTGAACTGTACCGATATGTGCCCCTCACCTTAACACTTCAGCAACTCGTTGAGTTACGTCGGTGACTCTGGTTCTTGTAGGAATCTAACTTCTGATTTGAGTTTTATGTAAATTTGAACCTTACGTAATAGGAAATAAGAGGTATTCACGTTAATTAACTCTCAGCTAAAAGGTGAAGAGAAATACATTAGTTAATTAATTTGATAGGTTTCATTCGGCATTCGTTTGTCATGTGTTATTAATTACTCTAACTGTATTTTCGCTATACAAAGCTATTATTTTTTTATTCCACTACAAGTGATCAGCAATTTCACCTGGTAGTAATTTCATGATGCAGTGTTATATGGTAACAGGCAACCTGTTAGGAAGTATGGCTATTTACTATTTGAATATTAAGCGTACACCTGGTAACAGGGTAGTAAGAAGCCACGGCGGAAGCCTCCCACTAAACATATTGGAACAGGAAAGTGTCTAAACTGACCTAACCAAAAATTTTTTGTTTCGATATCCTCCCGGATACCACAGCACCATGGAAAGGTACGGAGGTTATGTCAAACTCGCACCGGCTAAAACTCCACGGTGTTTCTAAGCAGTCGTCAGGCGGCTGGGCCACGGGAATGCTTTCGCCCACATACGCGAAAAACTAACCAAATAAAGGTTAGGTTGTAACCTAATTATGTAACCTAATGGCGCAACGGTGAGCTTCGTGAATTTAAGTAGGAAGTCCCGGGCTTGATTCCCAGCAGGGGAAATATGGTAATTTATAATTTCTGAATTTTCTCTGGTCTGGTCTGGGCTTTGGCCGTGGCTAGATACCAGCCTACCGACAAAGACGTGCCGCTAAGCGATTTAGTGTTCCGGTGCGATATCGCGTTGAAACCGATTAGACGTATGACTATCATACTCCCTAACAGGTTAGCCCGCTTCCATCTTAGACTGCATCATCACTTACTACCAGATGAGATTGCAGTCAAGGGATATCTTGTAGAGGAATAAACAAAATACTGTGTATGTGTTTCTGTGTGGCTTATTTTTTAAGTGGTAGTAGTCTAAATTTGATACGATTTTGTAACTTACTAAGCCTCGTACAGTCTGCTTATAATTTCTGTAACATTTGAGATTAAAAAACGTTGCGCTACAGGCAAGGGCTAAATAAATAAATAAACAAAATTATACCACGACAATACACACATCGTTACCTATTCCCAAAGTAAGCGTAGCTTGTGTTATGGGTACTAAGATAACCGATAAATAATTTTATGAATATTATACATAGATACCTATAATGTCCAGAGAAACACCCAGACACTGAAAAACATGGAGTTGTGAACCCACTGCCTTTGACCTAGAAAGCAGGGTCAATGCCCACTGCGACATTCGGCCGTCAAAAACTAAAGTGCAAAACTAAAAGTAAATAAAAGTCAAAATTTTTCATAAATATAACTTGGTTTTTCCCTTCAAAAATCAACTTCTTTCTTTCATATAAACTGTACTTCCTTATTTCACCCATATGGGATGGGCAAAAACTGTGAACCACGTGTTTCTTATTTTAAGCCCAATTACCAAGTTTTATGAGATAATTTGAAAAATGAATGACTTTTATATAAACTTTAACCCGTTCGGGAATGGAATTTTAAACAATCCTTTCTTAGTACACCCTAGGGTGTTAAAAGAATATTCTCTCAAAATTTCAAAGTATATAACATACTCTGGTGAGAATAATTGCTTATACCGCACCGTGTAACGGGCTACTTACATATTATTATATATATATTTTTTTTTATTAACGATAGTCAATTCACTCTAGCCTTGAAGATACTCAAATTATACGTGGCAGGAAACACAGTTGCCGGGAGGGCGTTCGACATCTTACCGGCACGTATCAGAAATGTTGATAAAAAACGTTTCGTGCTTGTTGAAGAAGAAGAAGAGCTCCTTGTGACATATCACTCAATACTAGGTGACCCGCGCAAGTTCGTCTGCATTTCATCGGTTTTAATATCTTAAAAAACCTTGTCAGAAAACAGACAGACAAACAGACAGACAGACAGATAGACAGACAGACAGACAGGCAGACAGACAGACAGACAGACAGACGGACGGACGGACGGACGGACGTCACGAATTAATATTTTTAAAATAAAGGAAAATAAAGTACATCGTAAAAGTACCTTCGGCGATAAATATGTCTCAAAGAAATATCAGTCTACCCAAGCTAAATTATTGTAGTTTGCCATATTTAGTCTACGTGTGGAGTACAAAGTTTCAGCTTTAATCAAAAACCAGAACCCCTTTAGGAATATAAATCTAAACAGATACTAAACATATTACATATGGTTTATCGGGAGTTTATCAAACTTAAATTAGCATATTGAAATAAATTTACCATTTGAACGTTGAAATTCGGCTAAACCAGCTTGTAAAGTTCATTAGAAGTTCCACAGATAAAAGCAAAAGGGTCTGTCTCGTGTAATTCATTATGCTTTACCCAAAATAGCAACTAGACCCTTTTACTCCCATTCGAGAGGCGACATACGCAATGTTTTAAGATTACGCCAAAATAGCAGACCATTGGGTCAAGAACTAGAAGGGATAGGGAAAAAAGGCCTCGAAGAGTATTATTCAATTACTTATTTATTTAGGGAAATTATACTGATAAATGTTAATATTTTGTGAGATTTTGACAGTTGATGTTTTCTGTGACCTTTTGTCTCTGGTCTGGTCTGGTGGGAGGCTTTTGCCGTGTCTAGTTACCACCCTACTGACAAAGACGTGCCGCTTAGCGATTTAGTGGTCCGGTCCGATGTCGCGTTTATAAACCGATTAGAGGTAGACTACCATATTCCTTAACAGGTTAGCCCGCTACCATCATAACTTAATTCCAAGTGAGATTGCAGTCAACGGCTAACTTGTAGTGGAATATATAAAACAACAACTGAAACAACATAAACCGGAGATAATCTATATATATAAAAGAGAATGTGTGTGGGTATGTTCCGTATAGGCTCCGAAACGGCTGGACCGATTTCAATGAAACTTTCAGGGAATCTCCGGATTGACCTGGCTAGTAGTCCTGTAAAGTTCGGTGACGACACTCCTATTTTTGAATTGACAAATACAGCTGTTATTTACTATGGTTGATATTGTCGGGTGTACATGAATGATCTTCACCCGCTGGAGAAGAGAATAGAAGAGAATGAATACGGAGAGAAATAAATGATTTAATATATTATGTAAGATTGTTTAAATAAAATAAAGCGAAATGCTGGGTACGCTAGTTCTTTATAAGTTGGCAAAAAAAATCTTATCTTATCCTAAGCTTGTCGCTTAACGTATTCGACCCCAACCTTGGGGCGGAATGGTGGGACCGTGATATGAGATAGATGCACATAGTTTTATGTGTAAAGGGTTGGATGTTTGTTTAGAATATCATTTACACATCAGGTGACTTATCTTTGCAAGAGCCCCGTTGACTTTGAAGTCGTGAAATTTACCCATTCGAGTAATTGGGGAATGATATGGAGTTATTAAATTTTTTTTTTATTCGTCTACAAGATCGCCCTTGATTGTAGTCTCACGCGGTGGAAGTAATGATGCAGTCTAAGATGTTCGCAGGTAGATTCTTCTACGCCTCAACGGTATCCTACTTGGCTTCATCTTGAGCGTCCAATTTTTTGAGTCTATTGGCTCTCAGATTTGCGTTCATGTTTAACCGCTTTCTTGGACGGCCGAGAGATTTAGCTCCAGAACTGCATGTTTCAGGCATCGGTAAGCAACAGTTACGTTGCAGTATCAAACGTTAATATTTTTGTTACTATGCTAAAAAAAAAAACGAATTATGAACTCTTTTTCGGTTGCAACAACTCTACATAATTCTTTAGATTAACAAAGTTAAGCTCATGATTTCGTATGTTTAATCCATCTACTTCTAAAATTTGTATGGAAATAAATATAATTTGAAAACAGAAACCGACCCGGTTTATTTCTACTTCTATACAAATATTTTAAAGAGAGAGTTTGTTTATTTATGTGTAACTGATAAACTCTGAAATAACTCAACGATTTTAATAATTTTTACACTATTAGGTAACTATTATTTTGCAGATGTAGGCTACATTTTATTTCAGTAGTAATAAGATTTCAAACTGAAATAATAGTATTTGCAAACAAAGAAAGAAGAAACAACGTTCGCGATCTGTTTGATCCGCGTGCGCTGTCTAAATGGCCAGTCATACAGAAATCCATACTAACATATATTCGAAAGTGTGCTTATTTGTATGTACTTTACGCCCTAAACAAGCAACCGATCGATTTTCTTTTTGGCGAAGAATATGTTGAAAAGTTGGTACTGTAACAAATGGAACGTTTTATTTTCCGAAAATAAACGGTTCCCACGGGATCTGTAAAAGAGGGATGAAGAACTCGGACAATAGCTCTAGTATAATACTGTAAAACAAATATTTTTAAATTTTTTGAATAAGTGTGTAAAACCTACAGAATTTAGAACATATGATTGACGATTCTTTTATAAATAGGGGTTTATTAATATAACTAATTTAAAATCAAAAAAGGAAAAATAAAAAGCGATCTTCGATCGTAATTTTTAGGTGTAAAATATGAAACCTTACGAGGTAAGTATGGATTCAGTCAGACGTTATACGGGACCATAAATTTTATTAATGTTAACATTTAACCTATGTCATAACGAATGGTTAAAAATAACCTCGAAATGTTATTATTATGATTGATAACTGTGATTACCGTTTATCTGATAGAACTCCAACTTACATTTAGTTTCCCTAATGTTAACTTGGCGTGTAATGCCAGCAGATGTGATATCTACGCAAGTTTGGAATGAAAGCTTGGTTCATTTATCCACCGTAATTGCAGTTTACAGGATGTTTTAAAGTTTCCAATGCTAAAATTACCTCGTTGGTCCAGTGTTTAGCATGTTCAACTACGGATCGCGGGGTCCTGGGATTAATTTCAGGGCGGTCCAAGAACTGTGAGCTATTAGGATTTTTGTAAAAAAAAATCTCATCAGCTACGTTTGATGTTAATTGTTAAGGAGTTTTCCCGATACTTTACCATCGGCTCTTATGTTGTGACGAGCATAAATTGCTTAACTATATAGACGGCCGATTGGCGCAGTTTGCAGCGACCCTGCTTTCTGAGCCTAAGGCCGTGGGTTCGATACCCACTACTGGAAAATGTTTGTGTGATGAGCATGAATGTTTTTTAGTGTCTGGGTTTTTATATTTATATTCTAAGTATTTATGTATATTATTCATAAAAATATTCATCAGTCATCGTAGTACCCATAACACAAGCTACGCTTACTTTGGTGCTAGATGGCGATTTGTTTATTGTCGTAGTGTATTTATTGTATTTTTATTTTATATTACAGTTATCGAATCGCAACTCGTGAAATACTCATCATTGTGTAGTTCTTTGTAGATAGTAAATATGTGTAGCTTAGCCTTACTAAGGTTTTAGTTCTTGCGTATTAAATCATAATCCGCGGTGTAATGATCAGAAACGGCAGATCAGAATACAGTTATATATTATATATACCACATAATATACCACCCCTCCACTTCAGGGACTATAAAGGTGATTATGGGCAAATCCTGTCTTTGGGAGAGGCCTTAAGTCCATCAGTGGACCGTTTTAGGCTATTGATGAAGATGTTGTCATAATTTCAACCACAAGGCTTCTTGGAAGCATACTGCTCAGCTTTCAGTATGTGGACCTTTTTAAAAAAGTAGATCGAAACTGCAACGTTTCCTATTAGATGGCGCTACAGTCGTTATAAGACTGATATGAAAGGCATATACTAATTTCGGCATCGACGGTAGGAGAGCCGTAGCTTAATTAGATAAAGCGCTCAGGCCGCGATTGCCAGAGAGTCGCAGGTTCAAATCCCGTCGGTTCCGAAATTTTATATATGCATTTTAAATTTATAAAATTGATAATTCCTCCAAGTGTATGTAAAAACACTAATAAAAATAATAAAAGTTATATTGTTGACAGTTGGAGTGTTTCTTGTCAGTTTCTTGTCTGTAGTATGTGCCTTTTGAACCGGTGGTAGAGTCACTAAAAACGTACTTACGTCAATTTCAAAAGTGCTTATAACGTTGGCCTACTTCAAAAAAATGAATTCGAATTGATGGATGAGTGCATAGAGCAACGTTCTGAAATCCAATCCCATTATGTTAAAACAGAAAAAAATCTTTAATTCTTTAATTGATGACCTCGCTGGCGCAGCGGTTTGCGTCGGAGGACCCGGGCTAGATTCCCGGCGTGGGAAATTTTAGAATTCCTAGTGGCTTCGACCATAGCTAGTTACCACCCCATCGACAAAGTCGTGCCGCTTAGCGATTTAGCGTTCCGGTACGATGTCGCGTAGAAAACGATTAGGGGTTTAAAATACTGCCGCACTCCTAACAGGTTGGCCCGTTACTATATCAAACTGCATCATAACTTACCACCAAATTTTTTTTATGCAGATTGCAGTCAAGGTCTTACTTATAGTGGAATATAAATAAATATAAAGAATCGCTGATTCAATTGTATTTCTGGACAATTCATTATAATAATGAGGAAATAAATGGATCTCATTTTCTAACGAGTGCAAGTGAAGGCTTTAGCGCTCTTTTGTATATTTTCAGTGACCGCAGACCGCAGGGTCGCGTCACTGTCGAATGCACCGTGAATTCATTATCGTAAAACAAGTAATAGGGTTGGCACTTGCGATAAATGTTTTTTACAATTACTGTAAAAAAATAATTAAAATACTAATTAGCCAATGAAGTAAAATAATACTTAATTAATATTATAAATGAGATAGTGTGTTTGCTTGTTTGTTTATACTTCACACCTCAACTTAGGAACCGATCCACATGATTTTGCATAGAGTTAGTTGAAAGGACGTAGAATAACATATACTGCTTTTTCCAGGGAATCCCAAGGAAGCCAATGGTTTCCACGGGTTTTCTGAAGTGAAACTTCTTTACAATCGTTATGATTCAAACTCGATAAAATGAAAAAATAAGTCCATAGAGACACAAACACATACTCGTAAATGTATAGGATTCAGCCGGCGAGAGAATGAGATATAACACATTATATATATCTTAATATATATAAATCTCCTGTCACGATGTTTGTCCGCGATGGACTCCTAAACTACTGAACTGATTTTAAATTAAATTGGCACACCGTGAGCAGTCTGGTCCGACTTACGAGATAGGGTAGCTTAGATCTCTAATAATAGTCGCAATTTTATTTTATTGCAAATTTTTTGTCTATAATTAATTGACAGTCACATGTTATATATATATACTACTATACTCATTTAAGGCTTAGCGATACTGAATACTTTAAAAACAAAATCAAACGCAGACGAAGTCGCGGGCAACAGCTAGTATATTATATATATCTTAGATAGGAAACAAAATGTGTAATTAATAAGAATTTTTGAATTTGAATTTGAACCATTTTCAGCACATTATATCCGACGTACGTGAAGACCAACTGCCTCGTTAATCTATTTGTTAGCGTGTTTAGAGTTTAAGTACAGATCACGAGGTCTAAGGTTCGGATCCCGGATCGGGCCAAAACTTAACTTAACTTAACATAACGTTATTGGGTTTTCTGCTAAAACTTGTAAGTTATTGGGAATTCTTAGTACCATTCTTCGAATCGCGGTTCGATCGGGCCAAAACTTGTAAGTATTGGGTTTTTATGTTACAGAACTCTTAGTACTATTATCAGCCCGGAGTTAGGCAATTGGCGCTGAAGCCCACCAACCTGCATTGGTGTAACGGTGGGTTTATGCTGTAAAACATTCTGCCCTGTGAGAGAGAAGACCTGTGCCCAGCAGTGGACGTTAATAGGCGGAATTATACGTAGAGTAACTACTTCGTTTCTTTCAAGTAGTAGGCACTATTACGTATTCACTGATTCCTATACGTTAGTTCCCACGATCCCGTGCCTCGATAGTGTCACTACTCCTCTCTTATATGAGAGGAGCTTAGACCCACCACGCTGCTCCAGTACAGGTCGGTGGGCTTTAATGGCAGATGGACACCACCAAATTTCCTAACTCAAGGTTGTTACTGATATTTTTAACAACGGGAAACCTTTGTTTGACCCGTGAAATCGATTCCAGGATCTCTTGATCGTGAAGTTAAACATATAACGGACAAGTATGAAAGTAGGTTAGGATAGGGTAGCTACTATATTTTGATTTGATTGAGCTGCAGCCCAATTTAATTTATTCAATGTTCCAAAGGCTTCAATCAATGTGCTTTCAACAGTGACAAAACCCTGGTATTTGTCGACAGAACTCTGGATGTTTTGTGTTAGGAATATACAGTTTGTTGATTATATACGACATTGTATTCTTGTATGGTGTGTATTTTGGGGAACATCTGTCGCCAAACATACTACAGTTTAAAGTTTATTTACCTAACTAGCGTTGCCCGGCGGAACTGCTCGCGCTAGTGTAGATTTTGTGAGTCTAAGAGTAATTTTTGATTTTATTTCTCTTTTTGTTCTTCTAGATGTTAACCCTTTTTTTGGCGTGGTGGAAAAGCTTAATTGCTACCTCCGAACCTTGGGCAGGACTGAGGTTATGTGGAACTTCCCCTCTCAAGGGGGTATACCCAAACGAAAAACCACCACGGTATGCCCCTCTTGTTGGCTTTGTAAGACGCCCGGGGAACCCGTTGTATACCTCTATTTGCTGGTAATTGATAATTTATCACGTGTCAATTATAAATAAATAAAAATTGACTCCTGGCCAGTACGTTATACTTCTCACCTTGTGGCTATCTAAGGAGAAAAAGATGAAGTTAACGTGAAACACCCTTCGCACCCTTTCCCACACCTCGTCCAACAAATCAGGCAAATCCAGTGAACCCCGAAGTTCCAGCAAACAGAGAACAATCATCTGGCCCGGCCCGAATGTCGATTTGCTATGTAAATAGATGGAAACCGTTTAGGGTAGGTTTACATCATAGCTTGTGTTCCATTTTCAAACGATTTTAAAAATGGAACGTTAGACGCCATTTAGACACCTGTACTTCTTTCTTCACTTATTTGTGTATAAAAAAAATTGCACGCACAAAATATTAAACAGAAAAAGAACAAAAAAGAAGTTTATCCTTAAGAAATCATGCAAAGGCGGTCTTCTCGCTTGTAAATTTGTCAGATAAACTACTGATCTCGAAATCCTCATTTTAAAATATTGCCAATATTGATCTATAAAAGTATAACAGCTATATTCACCCGAATACAAGTTATACACATAGGTACGAGAACTGAGAAGGTGAATTACCTTAACTTGTTAAATATTATAAAGAATATTCGTAAGGTAGGTATACATATATGTTCACTTTTAAGAGAACTCTTTTCAATGTAAATAGTGAGAACGTAATTCTTTTGTTGAATGTGACCTTACCTTTAGATCGGACTGAGCTGAGATGTGTCTGCGGATTAGATAGAGTTGACTTGATGCAAATTTACTTCAGACTTATTGTACGTTTGAAAAAAGAATTAAGATCTCACGCTTCGCTGGACGACTGTTATATGAAATCTCGAAACTATTATTGCTGTGTGTTAGTGTGTGTGCGTGTTTGTATGTGTTTGGGTCTGGGGCTGGGGCCTCGTATTTCCCGAACGGATAAACCGATTTTGATATAAGTCGCGATTGTTCTTAGCTATATTTGGTGAAAATCAGTCCATAATGGCGGGTTACATATTTTTTCGCATCTCCCTCAGTATTGGTATCAAATGAAAGTGCTTGACTAGTAGAATACTGTACACTATGTTGAAAGTCTAGAAGTTTAAATTTTAAATTTTGATTTTAAGCAGATATATTGTCAAGAATAACGTTATATATTTTTTCCACTCTACATAGATAATCAATAGTTCAAGTTATTTACCTGCATTTACGAGGCAGTATTTTATTTATATAAAAATTACAATTACTGTGTATTATAAGTACTGTAATGAGTGCTGACAAACGGGGGCTTTTAAATTTTCCGTATTCGAGTAGAGATCTGTGATCAGCCGTTATGAATCAAACGACAACTAAACAAACCCTGTAGCGACCCGGGAATCGAACACAGGACTTGATCCATCGCTGCACATGCTAACCACTACACGAACGAGGCCAAACTTACAAGTATGTTTAAAGTAAAATTTTGTTATACAAATAAACACAAATTGCAAACTTCAAAAACATGCAGCACTTCGTACAAATCTCCAGTTCCAAACCCCACGTACGTACACTGCATACATCATACAATTCATACATGTTTGACAAATCCTCGGAAGTCGTTCATCACAATTGTGTACATAATGCAGCGGTGTAGGGTTTGTGTAGCTTTGGGGATAATGTTACGTACTCTGAGATGTATACATGAACAATGTTTATCAACGCCTTATCACGATTAGGTATGATAATATGATAATCATTTTTATGTGATCAAAAGTACTGTTTTACCTTAATTACCATGAAATACTAAACTAAGATATCCCGTGTCGCGAGGGTCAGTTTCTACCCACATACATGGGCACCGAAATGGAAAAATCAAAAAAAAAATAGCATGATACATTTTTACATAACTCATAAGAGAACATAAGATACATGACTCATAAGAAAGTGTATGTATCTCTACGTGATTAAATCAGGAATTAGGATATAGTTATAGAAGATAGAAGGACCATAGCTCAACGAGTGGCGAAACTAAACTGGCAAATGGGCGAAGCACGTAGGTCGAAAAACCGATGGTCGCTAGAGTCCCAAGGTGATGGAATGGCGACCTCGCACCGGTAAACGCATGACTATCGAGTCGCAAAGCTGAAACAGCAATGGGCGGGGCACAAAGCCTGGAGAACTGATAGACGTTGGGGTCCTAAGGGAGTGGAATGGCGGCCCCGCACTTGTAAACGCAGCGTAGGTCGAAAGATGAGGTGGAAGAATGGCATCAAGCGAAACGCAGGGAGCCGCTGGATCTAGCTACCCGTCCCTATATGAGTCTCCCTACTGTCTGAGGGGGATCCAGCTGTCCTGATGCCCTCCTCCTTAATGTAGTAGCCCTGGCAATCAGTTGGGGTTGTTGGTAGACGTCTGGGTACAACGGGTTCTCCGGACGTCCAATAAAGCCAACGAGAGGGACATGCCGTGGTGGTTTTTAGTTCGGGTAAACGAGTCCCACATAACCTCTGTCCTGCCCAAAAGGACAGAGGTAGCCATAAAGCTTTTCCACCACGACAAAAAAAACACACATACCTACGAAAAAAAAGGGAGCCGCTGGATCCCAAGCGGCACGAGACCGTGGTACGTGAATTCCCTACAAAAGACCTATGTCCAGCTGTGAACGTCAATCGGTTGGTAAGATGATGATGACATAACCAGTACAATAGGTATGTGTGTTTGTGCGGGTGTATGTGTCTGGATGTATATGAGCATGTATGTGTTTTTTTACGTTTTATAATATTTATTTATTTAAATTAATATTGAATACATTTTTTTTGCGTTTTTTTTATTGTTTGCACTGTCTTGCTTTCATGTTTTCAATTAGTTTCACTAAGGATTGTCTGAAGAGATTGCTTTTGCAATAAGACTGCGTTGGGACACAACTGTATTTATATATATTTTATTCTTTTTTTGTACATCGACAACACATTTTAAAAATATCTTGCCAACATGTGTCCGTGATGTTTTACGACTAAACCCCAGAACTGATTTTGAGGAAATATTGCAATGATATTTGTTGCATACTGAGAAGGGATAAAGGATACGTTAACTTTTACCGAGATCAACAATGGTTCCGGCGGGCGTGATTAATAAAAACAGAAACAACAGCAGACGATTTTCCGATGTCCAGCACAATGATAATTAAGTAAATAGCCTTCGTATAAAACCGCATGCTTTGAAGTTAACAGTGTATTATTTCTTCCAATTAAGTGGAATATGAGACAAGATAATAGCGGCCCTATCATATATTTTCGTAATTAAGGCGTATTTTTGTTTACGCATTTTTTATGGAGCGCATGAATACGATTGGTGATATTAAGTTATAATCTGACGGCCGATTGGCGAAGTGTGCAGCGAGCCTGCTTTCTGAGTCCAAGGCCGTAGGTTCGATTCCCACTATACGAAAATGTTCGTGTGATGAGCATGAATGTGTTTCAGTGTCTGGGTGTTTTTATGTATATTATAAGTATTTATGTATATTCATCAGTCATCTAAGTACCCATAACACAAGCTAGGCCGCCTTTGCATGCCTACAATTCTTGTTTTGTTGCTTATTCTATATTTTATGTATATTTCGATGTTTGTGTGCAATAAAGTATTTCTTCTTCTTCTTCTTCTACGCTTACTTTGGGGCTAGATGGCAATGTATGTGTTATTAAAAAAAGAAAAAAACCTATGGATCTCACTAAGTAGAAAAATCGTATCACTAATAATCGATTTCATTGAAAAATTTCTAACGAATAAAAGTTATAGATAAGTCTAACTTTCTAAATACGTGTCAATTACCGAAAATTTTGCAGCGAAATCGATTGCGCATGAAAATGCAAGTTAAACTATCGATTTTTTAGAATATTTATTTAATCTAAAGCTTACAAGTAATAGATAAGTTTTACTTTTTAAATAAATGTTAATTATCGGGCAGAGGTATCTCAAACGGTCAAGAACATTTTATTGTCTTCGATGTCACATACATGGCTTTCACTAAAATCGAACTAGCATATGACAATCTCCAATATTTCGTACATATAAAAGCCGAAAAAGAGCCAAAGGTATTCTCAATTTTTGTAAATAATGTCGATAATAAATTGCACCGATATATTCCGATGACCGATACAAATGATATAAATGAAGGATATTTACTTTTTACGGTAAAATTTGAATGAAAATGCTGTTAAAAAAAGGCTATGAACATCGGCATGTGCCCATCGATCGCTACTGGACGTTGATTGACTGTTGATTGAGAATTAATAGCAAGTCATGCATTCAGCACACCTATTTTATATTTATGACAAAGATTTGCTTTTACCATTTTTAATTCTCAACGAAAAAAATTGGTTATGAGGTTGAGTAGTGGTGAGCGATATAAGTGGGAAATCCTAAGTTCAATCTCCGGCAGGGCAATTTGGAAATTTATCATCTCAGAAGTTTTTCTGGGTTATGGGAGGCTCTAAGGCCATATCTAGTTACAACCCTACCAGGAAATACGAGCCAACAAAGCGATTTAGCGTTCAGTTAGTGTCGCGCTGAAACCGACCAGAGTTATGGCGTATAACTGACAAAACTTATTATAATTATTTAATTCTTATTATATATAATATAATTTATTTGTACGATGAGAATTAAGCTTCATTTGTCGTAAGTGATGATGCAGTTTAATATGGTAGCGGGCTGCCAGTAGGGAGTATGGTAGTCATACCACTAATCGGTTTTTACGCGACATCGCACCGGATCACTAAATCACATAGCGGCACGTCTTTGTACCAACCACAATGAGAAAAGGTTAAGGCTGTACTCCACACACCTTTGGCAACATTATGGAGAACTCCCAGGCATGCAGGTTTTCCTTCACCGTTGAAGCGAGTGATATTTGACCAATTAAGGACCAACCAAGTACTTTGTTGGTACAAATGGTACCAACGGCACGTCTTTGTTGGTACCTACGGACCTAGCGATTCTACGGAATGACTCAGTAGCCCCCAGTGCCGATTTCATTTTCGTAGAACCTTACTTCCTAATCGGTTGTAGAGTCACTACAATCAGACATAGTTGATGTTTCAAAAGTGACTGCTAGTAAACCTACTTTTAACCCTCTTGTACATCTAAATGGAGCCCGCTGATGGAGTGCGTTACAAACGACAAAATAGAACATGAAATAATAACTTTTTTGGATAAAAAATGCACTTTTCATACACGGATATGAACTAAATGACCGTAAAAGCCTTTTACCGCAAAAAGTATTATGTTCTGTTTGAGTAAATATCCGATTTTCCGACAGCATAAATACATCGAAATCGAAATTCAAAATAACGCTATTATTCAGCGTTATTTTAACCAGTAAATATAAAACATTTATATTCGATGACTTCAACTTAACTTTCGGGGGCCCGAGTTCCCACTTTTCTAAGTTATGTGCGTTTTAACCTTAATTGTTTAACTCCTAACCTGCATGCCTGGGAGTTCTCCATAATGTTGTCAAAGGTGTATGGAGTCCACAAATCCGCACTGGGCCAGCGTGGTGGACTACGGCCTTATCCTTTTCTCATTGTGGGAGGAGACCCGTGATATAGAAAGTGAAAGTGAAAACTCAAGTGGCTTCCTCGTCGCCGGATCCAAGTCGCCGGGATATGCATGTACTTTCTCTTCTGTACTGTGTGTTATTTCATCTATATACTCCCTCGTATTTAAAAGAGAAGTTCACTTTTCTTGGTGAGCAATCTGGTTTAAGATCGTGCCGTGTGCCTGACGCTGTGTATGCCTTATCATAGGACAAAATTTTATAAGCGTTCGTTTAGAGTACGAGCTGTGGAATTGTGGAATGCGCTTCCATTGAGCATACGACGATCCAAATCACTGGCGATATTTAAAAGAGCAGTTAAGGCCCATTATATTGTTAACGACTTTTAATAGTATGTTTATACTTACTCATTTATTGTATGTTAAAGTATTTAATTATGTAAGTGTTGTTATTATATATATTACTTTATTTTTATATTTATTTATTTATTATATTATTTACTTTTTATCTATTTGTGCACACTAGTT